>NC_135393.1:965000-1265000 GCF_051989625.1 Stigmatopora argus
ATATATATACATACATGTATATATATACATACATGTATATATATACATACATGTATATATATACATACATGTATATATATACATACATGTATATATATATATACATACATGTATATATATACATACATGTATATATATACATACATGTATATATATATATACATACATATATACATACATATATATATATATACATACATATATATATACATACATATATATACATACATATATATATACATACATATATATATATACATACATATATATACATACATATATATACATACATATATACATACATATATATATACATATATATACATACATATATATATATACACATATATATACACTTATATACACATATATACATATATAACATATATATACATATAGATAGATACATATATATAGATACACATATATACATATATATATATACATACTTATTATATATACATATATATGCATATATGTACATAATTCTTAAAGGTTTTGGTTAAACAGAACTTACAGCATAACTTCGGAGACGCTGACATCCACGCGAACTGTTCTATCTTTAAACGCTGTTGTGATGAAACAGCCAAACGTTAATGCTGCCATGACGCTCAAAGAAAATGCAAAGAGCGAATTGGCTCTAGATAAGATGCTGTTCATTGTTTAAAAGAAAAAGTAGAATAAGAAGAATTAAATAGAAGGTAGTATGAGAAAGAGACACGATAAATGAACAAACGCCTCGGGCTTCACTGGTGCTGATATAACCCGGAAAATAATGATGGATGGTATACTTCCGGGTTGCATTTAAAAAAATAAAAGTAATTTAATTTGTTATCAGTCAAAAACAAAAATGATGGATTACGAAATGGTCATTTTAGTAGGAAAGTGTTAGTAAAATGGAGACAAGACAGTAAGTCCGATTTGAATGCGGATGTCACCTAAAGTTTGCAGATTTTCGAATTTGGACTAGCTGGAAAATAATGATGGATGGTATACTTCCGGGTTGCATTTAAAAAACTAAAAGTAAATTAATTTGTTATCAGTCAAAAACAAAAATGATGGATTACGAAATGGCAGTGGCGGGCAGTCAGGGCCTTCAAGGCCTTCTCTGCTGGCCTAAGAAATATCTGAATCATATTATATTTTATCCATCAATACTTATTATTCCAAATGGTCTGTTAGCTTCCTTTCATTGCTTTTCCCCCTGGTTGCACTGCTTCCTGATGTGTTTTCATATTGAAGCATTTAACCAATCACATTTCAGCTATTATTTGTTGCCAGGATCAGAAATCTGCCTCAAAGCCTTCACAATCAGTTCTGCGGCCTCTGCTGCATTAAACAAGACTGTTGCTTTTAACCAATCAGATTTTGAGTTGGCAACCCCACAATGGTTTTTCATAGGCGTTGGGATTTTGCTGGCTGGGACACGTCATTGCTTTCACCAACTATTATTGGCTTGCTACAGAGAGTAGGCGGGCCAAAGCCATAGTGAGGCAGGCAGAGATCGCAAACTCCACCCACAACGGCCGACGGAGCAAAACAAAGGGATTTTGTTGCAGATTTGCTCACAAAGCTATTTTCCAGACGGACTTTTCCAGAAAAAAATGGACATCATTAAGAAAGGGCGGTCAACTCCGAAGCTAGCAAGCCTGTTACAGCCGGAAAAAGGTTGTGTGCGCCACTTTCAGTGCGCTAACTTAGCTGCACAAGCAAATATATTGTTGTGTTGATTTAAAGCCATTTTCAAGACGGACTATGCCGAAAATATGACAGGACAGGCTCGACTTTCATCATTAGCTTCGATGGCGATAGAAAAGAAGGAAGAAAGAAAGGAGGATGGATATTGTGTACAGTTAAAAAAGATTTTTGGTGAGTATAATATGGCTATATTCCTAAATAATATTTCAATTGTGGGCCCGGTTCTGATATCTGAAAAGCTCCAGTGTTTGTATTTAATCACTAAATGCTGCTAGGAAGTGGATTTTACCAGTGGCGGGCCGTCAGGGCCTTCAAGGCCTTCTCTGCTGGCCTAAGAAATATCTGAATCATATTATATTTTGTCCATCAATACTTATTATTCCAAATGGTCTGTTAGCTTCCTTTCATTGCTTTTCCCCCTGGTTTCACTGCTTCCAGATGTGTGTTTTCATATTGAAGCATTTAACCAATCACATTTCAGCCATTGTTTGTTGCCAGATCAGATCTGCCTCAAAGCCTTCACAATCAGTTCTGCGGGCTCTGCTGTATTAAACTAGACTGTTGCTTTTAACCAATCAGATTTCGAGTTGGCAACCCCACAATGGTTTTTCATAGGCGTTGGCATTTTGCTGGCTGGGACACGTCATTGCTTTCACCAACTATTATTGGCTTGCTACAGAGAGTAGGCGGGCCAAAGCCATAGTGAGGCAGCCAGAGATCGCAAACTCCACCCACAATGGCCGACAGAGCAAAACAAATGGATTTTGTTGCAGATTTGCTCACAAAGCTATTTTCCAGACGGACTTTTCCAGAAAAAAATGGACATCATTAAGAAAGGGCGGTGAACTCCGAAGCTAGCAAGCCTGTTACAGCCGGGAAAAGGTTGTGTGCGCCACTTTCAGTGCGCTAACTTAGCTGCACAAGCAAATATATTGTTGTGTTGATTTAAAGCCATTTTCAAAACGGACAATGCCGAAAATATGACAGGACAGGCTCAACTTTCATCTTAGCTTCAATGGCGATAGGAAAGAAGGAAGAAAGAAAGGAGGATGGATATTGTGTACAGTTAAAAATAATTTTTGGTGAGTATAATATGGCTATATTCCTAAATAATATTTCAATTGTGGGCCCGGTTCTGATACCTGAAAAGCTCCAGTGTTTGTATTTAATCACTAAATGCTGCTAGGATGTGGATTTTACCCCAGTTGAATTTTTGCCGTTTCGCCATTGACGTCCATCGCTGTCTTTTCCCGAGGAAATCACCCCCCTGGCCTGGTTGTAATGTCTCAAAAGCTCCAGTATTTGTATTCAATCAATAAATGCTGCTAGGAAGTGGATTTTACCTAATTTTAGTGCATTTTTTTGTCATTCAACGTATGGACGTATCGACGTTCATCGCTGTCTTTTTACCGGGGAAATGATACTCCGGGCCCGGTTCTGATGTCTAAAAAGCTCCAGTATTTGTATTTAATCAATAAATGCTGTTTTCGGCTGGATTTTACCCCATTTTCGGGCAATGTTTTCCCGTACGCCATTGACGTTCATCGCTGTCTTTTCCCGGGACAATCGCCCCCCTGGCCTGGTTTTAACGTCTGAAAAGCTCCAGTATTTGTATTTAACCATGAAATGCTACTAGGAAGTGGATTTTACCTCATTTTAGTGCTTTTTTTTTGCTGTTTCACGTATGGACGTATCGACGTTCATCGCTGTCTTTTTACCGGGGAAATGATATCGCAGGTACGCGATTTATTGATTGTTTTCTATGTGTTGCAGCTGTAGCTGCAGTAGAGGTTTTATAGCCATAAAATAGTTTTTGAGGGTTGGATTGATACGTTGAAGGCGCTACCAGAAAATGCACGGACCGCCACTGCGAAATGGTCTTTTTAGTAGGAAAGTGTGAGTAAAATGGAGACAAGACCGTAAATCCGATTTGAATGCTGTTTTCACCCAAAGTTTGCAGATTTTCGAATGTAAACTCCAGTTTTTCAGAAAATCGATATTTGTACCAGGGTGTCGCATTTTTGAGGTCGGAAAAGTGCCACTTTGGGCCATTTTTTTCGTAGGGGGTCCGCTTGGGTCATTGCGCTAAGCAGCGCTCAAGCCACAATCCTTAACTCGTTCGATGCTTTTAAAGCAGAATTTGTTAGAGTTTTCGATCACCCAGTTGGGGTCAGAGAAGCAGGTAGCCACCTGCTGGACCTTTGTCAGGGCAGTATGTCTACTACACTATTCAATGCCGAATATTGGCAGCGAAATGTGGATTTGGTGACGCGGCATTGTGCGCAATTTTTCAAGGTGGCCTTTCCCCCGAGGACGTGCTGGACGATCTATTCGCTTTAGCCATCCGGCTGGATAATCGTCTGCGTGAGCATGAACGTATTGTGGAATACTGGGACCCCCGGAGACCTTCCACGGGGAACTGCACCACGGCTGCGGGGCTTGACGCTGCCCCATCTCCGTCGATCTCAGCACTGGAGCGGTCCTCCAACTCGACGACACAGTGGGGCCCATGCAACTCGACGGTGGACATCTCCCATCAGCGGCGCAACAGAGGAAAAATAGACCTGGATTGTGCTTTTAGTGCGGCGTGCCAGGCCACCTGGTGGGCAGTTGTGAAGCACTGCGCTCACGCCACCGTGCTACAACCCCCCACAAGATTTCTCGCACCGGGGAAGAGAGGACAAGGACGACCAAGGATTCAGAACTTCACGTGACGGGGGTCCGGCACGTCGGGGAATTTGGGACAGCAGCGGTGTAGTAAGAGGCTGCAACTATCCGCGGTAGTGTCTTTTGGGGGAAAGAACAGATGAGTGTTTTATCGACTTGTCCATGGTTACCGCGATTGAATGCCCATTGACTAAACTTCCTGTGACTAAGAGCATGTGTGATCTCGATGGGGGAGTTCTGGCGGATGTAAGTAATGTAACTACCCCACTCAGTGTTAAATTATCTAGAAACCATAGTGAGGTCCGCCGCTTCCTAGTGATGCAGTGTAAGTCAGCCCCAATCATTTTAAGCCTTCTTTGGTTGTAGATGCACAACCCTCATATAGATTGGGCCAGATTGCAAGTGGAGTCCTGATTGTTTGAAATCTGCATCATCATTTCCCTGTAAGCTGCAGTCAACCCCTAGCCCTGTCGATTTCGCAAACGTGCCACACAAATATCATGATATCTTGCAAGTTTTTAGTGTGGAACAATCCAAGTCGCTCTCTCCGCACCGTCCAACCCTGTGATTGCGCCACAGAGTTAATGCCGGGCGCACCGTTGCCTGGTTCTAGGTTGTACCAGGTATCTAAGCCTGAACAAAAGGCATTGGTGGAGTATATCTCCTCGTCATTAGCTGCTAGTCTGATTCGCCTGTCTTCGTCATTGCAAGCGGCGGGGGTTTTCTTTGTCGAGAAGAATGACGGGTGTCTTAGGCCCTGTGTCGATTACCGCGGTCTAAATGACATTACTGTTAAAAACTGATAGGTTTACCAATAGGCATTCCTAAATGCACGCACAAATAAAGAGAAAAGACAATCTTCTGGATTTTTCTTGCAAGGGGAAGCGAAACGGTGAGGTTAAGTCCCCGCTTCATTCTGGCCTCACACACTTCTTTTCTTGTTTATTCACTTCAAGGACCCAAATTACAATGGACGTCTCAGCTCTCAAGGGAAGGGTGGGAAACAGAAATGAGATGTCAATATAGTCAAAACAAATGAAGGTTTGATAGTCATGTGCAGCTCAAGGTGTTTTGAATCTTCTTTGTTTAGTCCACTCTATGCAGTTCAAGGCGTTTTGGTGTTTAGTCTACCTCAGGTTCTCAGGAGCAAAGCATTTACTTTGTTGCAAGCAACCATATAATAATAACATGAAACTAAGATTAATAGTAAAGCAAAGCATTCTTCATTGCAAGCAAATATATAATCATCAAATATATAATTCCTCCCATCAGCTGTCAGGCTCTTTAACAAAACAAATGGCTGAGTGTTAAGACCTACTGTATGTATACATGTACATCTATGTGTATGTATGTATATGTATATATGTATGAATATGTATGTATGCATATATATGTATGTATGTGTATATATATATATATATATATATATATATATATATATATATATATATATATATATATATATATATATATATATATATATACACATGCATACATACATATATATATATATATATATATATATATATATATATATATATATATATATAGTTTGGAGTGTGAGAGATTGAGGTTGTGGACGGGTGTCTTTTATACTGATAATGAGTTCAAACAGATGCTATTAATACAGGTAACGAGTGGAGACCTCGTTAGACCTAGTTAGAAGAACTTGGACCTCTTTAACAGCCATGAATCTCGCTTGTTTGTAGGTGACCAAATACTTATTCTCCACTCTAATTTGGAAATAAAATCTTTAAAAATCTAACAATGTGATTTTCAGTTTTTTCCTCCTCCACATTCTGTCTATCATGGTTGAGGTTTACCCCTGTTGACAATTACAGGCCTCTCTAATCTTTTCAAGTAGGAGAACTTGTACAATTGGTGGTTGACTAAATACTTATTTGCCCCACTGTATATATCAAGCGGAGGGGAACTATTTTCACTGTGAGTACAGTATTTGAAGTATTTACAATTTATATATATAAATTATATTTAGACATTATTTAATATTGTAATAATATTTTCACATGCTTAACTGTAATATTTAACAAATACACTTCGTTATAATTGTAGTAGTGTACTTGTATTTTTGTATAGGCGTTAAAACATATAGTATGGTAGCAGTGGCGGGCCATCAGGGCCTTCAAGGCCTTCTCTGCTGGCCTAAGAAATATCTGAATCATATTATATTTTGTCCATCAATACGTACTTATTATTCCAAATGGTCTGTTAGCTTCCTTTCATTGCTTTTCCCCCTGGTTGCACTGCTTCCAGATGTGTGTTTTCATATTGAAGCATTTAACCAATCACATTTCAGCCATTATTTGTTGCCAGATCAGATCTGCCTCAAAGCCTGCACAATCAGTTCTTGCGGGCTCTGCTGCATTAAACTAGACTGTTGCTTTTAACCAATCAGATTTCGAGTTGGCAACCCCACAATGATTTTTCATAGGCGTTAGCATTTTGCTGGCTGGGATATGTCATTGCTTTCACAAACTATGATTGGCTAGTAGGCGGGCCAAAGCAGTACCTAGGCAGCCGAGATCGCAAACTCCACCCACTATGGCCGACAGAAGCAAAAACAAATAGATTCTGTTTGCTCACAAAGCTATTTTCCAGACGGAAAAATTGACATCATTAAGAAAGGGCGGTCAACTCCGAAGTTAGCAAGCCTGTTACAGCCGGGAAAATGGTGTGTGCGGCACTTTCAGTGTGCTAACTTAGCTCCACAAGCAAATAGTATATTGTTGTTTTGATTTAAAGCCATTTTCAAAACGGACTATGCCAGAAATATGACAGGACAGGCTCGACTTTCATCATTAGCTTCGATGGCGATAGGAAAGAAGGAAGAAGGAAAGGAGGATGGATATTGTGTAAAAAGGATTTTTGGTGAGTAAAATATGGCCATATTCCTAAATAATATTTCAATTGTGGGCCAAGTTCTGATATCTGAAAAGCTCCAGTGTTTGTATTCAATCAATAAATGATGCTAGGAAGTGGATTTTACCTAATTTTAGTGCATTTTTTGTCATTTCACGTATGGACGTATCGACATTCATCGCTGTCTTTTTACCGGGGAAATGATACTCCGGGCCCGGTTCTGATGTCTAAAAAGCTCCAGTATTTGTATTTAATCAATAAATGCTGTTTTCGGCTGGATTTTACCCCATTTTCGGGCAATGTTTGCCCGTACGCCATTGACGTTCATCACTGTCTTTTCCCGGGAAAATCACCCCCTAGCCTGGTTTTAATGTCTGAAAAGCTCCAGTATTTGAATTTAATCATGAAATGCTGCTAGGAAGTGGATTTTACCCCATTTTTGTGCATTAATTTATTGATTCTTTTTTTATGTGTTGCAGCTTTAGCTGCAGTAGAGGTTTTATAGCCATAAGATATTTTTTGAGGGTTGGATTGATACGTTGAAGGCGCTACCAGAAAATGCACCGCCCGCCACTGATATATATATATATATATATATATATATATATATATATATATATATATATATATATATATATATATATATATATATATCAGTGGCGGGCGGTGCATTTTCTGGGCCGTCAGGGCCTTCAAGGCCTTCTCTGCTGGCCTAAGAAATATCTGAACGTAACTTACACTTATTTAGGTCTTTTGCCGATTAAACGTAGCTTATGGAGAAGCACCATCAATTTCGTCACACGCAGTTTCTGCGTGTGATGACAAGTAGGCTTTTGTGTTGTGATAATGATGACAGGGCCTATGTCCGATTATTATTATTATTATTATTATTATATATTATATTACATATCACATTTCAGCCATTATTTTTTGCCAGGATCAGAAATCTTCCTCAAAGCCTTCACAATCAGTTCTGCGGGCTCTGCTGCATTAAACAAGACTGTTGCTTTTAACCAATCAGATTTCGAGTTGGCAACACCACAATGCTTTTTCGCAGGCATTGCCATTTTGCTGGCTTAGGGATACGTCATTGCTTTCACCAATTATGATTGGCTAGCTATAGAGTAGGCGGGCCAAAGCCAGAGTGAGGCAGCCAGAGATCGCAAACTCCACCCACAATGGCCGACGGAGGAAAACAAATGGATTTGGTTGCAGATTTGCTCACAAAGCTATTTTCCAGACGGACTTTTCCAGAAAAAATGGACATCATTAAGAAAGGGCGGTCAACTCCGAAGCTAGCAAGCCTGTTACAGCCGGGAAAGGGTGTGTGCGCCACTTTCAGTGCGCTAACTACGAGAGAGCTATCAAACTGTATTTGGAGCAAGCTGCACAAGCAAATATATTGTTGTGTTGATTTAAAGCCATTTTCACGACGGACTATGTCAGAAACACGACAGGACAGGCTCGACTTTCATCATTAGCTTCGATGGCGATAGAAAAGAAGGAAGAAAGAAAGGAGGATGGATATTGTGTATAGTTAAAAATGATTTTTGGTGAGTAAAATACGGCTATATTCCTAAATAATATTTCAATTGTTGGCCCGGTTCTGATATCTGAAAAGCTCCAGTATTTGTATTTAAGCTTCAGTGTTTGTATTTAATCACTAAATGCTGCTAGGAAGTGTTTACCCCATTTCAGTGCAATTTCTGCTGTTTCGCCATTGACGTCCATCGCTGTCTTTTCCCGTGAAAATGACCCCCCTGGCCCGGTTGTAATGTCTGAAAAGCTCCAGTATTTGTATTTAATCAATAAATGCTGTTTTTGGCTGGATTTTACCCATTTTCGGGCAATGTTTGCCCGTACGCCATTGACGTTCATCACTGTATTTTCCCGTGAAAATCACCCCCCTGGCCCGGTTGTAATGTCTGAAAAGGTCCAGTATTTGTATTTAATCATTAAATGCTGCTAGGAAGTGGATTTTACCCCATTTTAGTGCATTTATTGCCGTTTCGAGTATGGACGTATATGGACGTATCGACGTTCATCGCTGTCTTCTTCCCGGGGAAATGATACTCCGGGCCCGGTTCTGATGTCTAAAAAGATCCAGTATTTGTATTTAATCCATAAATGCTGTTTTCGGCTGGATTTGACCCATTTTCGGGCAATGTTTGCCTGTACGCCATTGACGTTCATCGCTGTCTGTTCCCGGGAAAATCACCCCCCTGGCCTGGTTGTAATGTCTGAAAAGCTCCAGTATTTAATCATTAAATGCTGCTAGAAAGTGGATTTTACCCCATTTTTGTGCATTGATTTATTGATTATTTTTTATGTGTTGCAGCTGTAGCTGCAGTAGAGGTTTTATAGCCATAAAATAGTTTTTGAGGGTTTGATTGATTCGTTGAAGGCGCTACGAGAAAATACACGGACCGCCACTGATATATATATATAGTCAAAGCTGGATTGCCTCGACAATAATCTTCATACAGAGGAAGCAGCAAAACACGTGGTAGTTTTTGACTCCCGGCCGGTGGAGGTTATCTGGAAGGGAGGCCTCATCTCGACCGCTCTCAAAATGGCCGCTGCTCGCTCCGCTTCCTTTGTTCTTGGCTAGCCCCCACCCTTCCTAAGAAGGGGGGGAGCGGACGGACAGAGCTAGCGTCCACGTGGAGGTCCCCCAACCAGATACGCCGTCCGAACGGTCGGGGAAGATATTTAATAGAAGTAGGCGGAGACAAACTTTAGGCGGGAACACGAAAGGGGTGTGTTATATACAAAGTGATGACAGGCCTTGACCTGTAGGTGTCAGTAAAAATTCTACTCTAGTGACTTTAAATTCATAAGAGTGCAGAAGGGTGCAAGATTAAATATAAGAATACAATTCATATTTCACATTTATATATATATATATATATATATATATATATATATATATATATATATATATATATATATATATATATATATATATATATATCAGCAACACGCTTATTTATTTATATATTTATTCATGAATGTATTTATTAACTTACTTATTACCTATCTATTTATGTCTACAATTCCTTTCCTGTATCTGCATTCTCACCCTCTTGCTACTGTGACAATGAAATTTCCCGAATACGGGATGAATAAAGTTATCCAATCCAATCCAATGTAAAACTAATAATCCTCTAGTAATAATGAGCAAAGTTTAATAGTAAAGTGTTGGAATAATGATTCAAACCTTTTAAATCATTATTAGTAATATTTAATTAAAAAAGGAAAAACATCTTTCAACAAACTCTGCCTACAACTTGCAAGGAGATGCAATGCGACGCCGTCTTAGTCCACAGTGCATTCTGAATTGCAGTAACTGAATCATTGTATTTAATCGCGACACTCGAAAAACATGGTTATGTAATCAGTACAATAACACCCTCGCTGGTTAGAAAAACAACAGTGTGAGGAATGCTTTCAAGGTAAACAAAGCAAAGCCGTATTTTCAAACAATAATGCGATTATCGCCATCTTCTGCTGGAGTCCCGTCAAAACAGTCCCGTTGTGTTCTGCCGAAAAGCGTGTGTGAAAACAATGTGTCCTCGAGCTGTGGGGCCTTGAGGAGACGATGTGGAGGAAAAGTGTCCATGGTTCCATGAATTGGTTTATAGCCTTATTACTTATTGAAAAATGCTTACAACACATATAGAATATTCCATAATAATTCTAACATAAAGTAAAGCATTCTTCATTGCAAGCAAATATATAATAATGTAAAACTAATAATCCCAACAAAAACAAATATCCCCTTCCTTTGCTGGACTCTGTTTGCGCCATTATCATCGGCTACCACCTTTACTAAATTGGATTTACGAAATGCTTACCATCTGGTCAGAATTAGAGAGAGAGATGAGTGGAAGACAGCTTTCAAGAGCCCACTGGGGCATTTCGAGTGCTTAGTTATGCCTTTTGGCGGTGCTCGGATGATTCGCTGAAAGACGTTTCGCCGACGGACGTTTGACAGAGGGACAGGTCGCCGAATGGACGTTCCACCGAACGGTCAATAGGCCGAACGGCCGCTCAGCCGAGCGGAAGTTTCGCCGGCGCGCTCGCCCCGCCCCCGGATCGTGTGTGTACAAGTTTTTCAACCTCGGCCCGCGGGCCATTTACGGCCGTTACAGATAACATTAATTTAGGAATAACAAGGGCATGTACTGCCTGCCCCCCGCAATAATAAGGGCATGTACTGCCCCCCGCTGGGCATATTTCTAAATACAAGTACACGGCATATAATGACAGCAATCATGTTAAATCCATCCATAAAACAGCATTTAATGATCAAATACAAATACTGGAGCTCTTTGGACATTAGAACCGAGCCCAGGGAAGTGAATTCCTTGGTAAAATATCGCGACGATGTCAAAATGCTCTCAAATTCGGTCAAATCCAGCCGAAAACAGCGTTTAATGATTAAATACAAATACTAGTATTTGTATATACACAATACTAGTATTGTATTTATTACTAGTATTTTATTTAAAAGAAGACAAAGGAAATTCACATATTCTTCGTTGTTTTCCTTTTTTTGCTTGGTATTCTCATAGGTATCGTCTATACAGACTCGATATCCGATGCGCGTTGTGAGGCAACGGAGCTAGACGTCGTCGCTTGTCGGCCATTTTAAGAACAGGGCCGTTCGCCAAACGGCTCAAAATGCTCTCAAATTCGGTCAAATCCAGCCGAAAACAGCGTTTAATGATTAAATACAAATACTACTATTTGTATATACAATACTAGTATTTGTATTTGATCATTAAACACATTTTGAGCCGTTTGGCGAATGGTCGTATATAGACGTTTTTTTGCCTTATCGCGACATTTTACCGAGGAATTCACTTCCCTGGGCTCGGTTCTAATGTCCAAAGAGCTCCAGTATTTGTATTTGATCATTAAATGCTGTTTTATGGATGGATTTAACATGATTGCTGTCATTATATGCCGTGTACTTGTATTTAGAAATATGCCCAGCAGGGGGCAGTACATGCCCTTATTATTGCGGGGGGCAGGCAGTACATGCCCTTGTTATTCCTAAATGAATGTTATCTGTAACAGCCGTAAATGGACCGCGGGCCGAGGTTGAAAAACTTGTACACACACAATCCGGGGGCGGGACGAGAGCGCTGGCGAAACTTCGGCCGATTGACCGTTCGGTGGAACGTCCATTCGGCGACCTGTCCCTCTGTCAAACGTCCGTCGGCGAAACGTCTTTCAGCGAATCATCCGGCCACGCCTTTTGGCCTCACTAACGCACCAGCCGTGTTTCAGAGCCTTATCAATGTTGGATGTTTTTTCTTTCGTTTAAGTGGACGACATTCAATTTTTTTGCGGAATTTGTAAGAACATCGTCAACATGTCCGACTGGTTTTGCGGCATCTACTGGAGAATAAGTTATTTGTTAAGGCCGAGAAGTGTGATTTTCACTGCGAGTCCCTTCAGTTTTTGGGCTTTATTTTTGAGAAGAGCCAGCTTCGCCCCGACCCCCAAGTTCCGCAAAGACCTCCAAAGATTCCTTGGGTTTGCCAACTTCTCCTAATATCTCAGCGTTTTTGGTGGCTGGGCCTACGCAAGGACGTTATGGACTATGTCTCGGCCTGTTCAGTTTGCACCCCTTCCAAGTCTGGGCGTCAGGATCCAGCGGGATTACTCCGTCCCTTACCCATCCCGTCCCGCCCGTGGTCCCACATCGCACTGGACTTTGTCGTTGGCCTTCCTCGCTCCAGGGGACATAGTGCCATTCTGACGGTGGTCAACCGCTTCTCGAAGATGGCGCACTTCATCGCGCTCCCAAAGCTGCCCTCAGCCCTGGAGACTACCGACCTATTGGTAACCCACGTATTCAGGATTCATGGATCTCCCGTGCGACCTCGTGTCTGACAGAGGGCCCCAGTTTGTCTCCCGAGTCTGAGAAGCGTTTTGCAAGGCCCTCAGAGCTACTACTAGCCGCTCGTCCTCCTATCATCCACAGTCCAACGGGCAGACAAAAAGGACCAACCAGGAGCTAGAGGGAGCCCTCCGCTGCGTCTTAACGGGACCCGGGTTCCTGGTCCTTGCACCTCCCGTGGATCTAATATGCACACAATACCCTGGTCTGCTCGGCCACTGGAAGATCGCCCTCCATGTGTGTGTACAGTTTCCAGCCGCCGCTGTTCCCAAGCCAGGAGGCTCAGGTGGTGGTGCCGTTGATCCCAATCCACCTTCGCCGGGTCCACAAGGTCTGGAAGGACACTCGGTCCGCGCTAGTTCACAAGCTTCCCAGTTCCATGAGGGTTCATCCGGTGTTTCAGGTCTCCCTGATCAAGGCGGTGTCCTCCTGTCCTCTGAACCCTCCGCCTGCACCTCCTCCCCCTCGTCTGGTTGATGGTGGCCCCGTGTATACCGTGCAGGCCATTCACGACTCCCGTAGGCGGGGCAGGAGGTTGAGGTATCTGGTCGGCTGGAACGGGTATGGCCCTGAGGAGCGTTCCTGGATCCCACCTACTGGATCTGCGACCCGTCGCTCTTGGCGAGGTTCCACTCTCCATTCTACAAAACCAGGTGGTCTGCCAGGGGGCCTCCGTTGAGGGGGGTACTGTCATGTTCTGTCACCACGGTAACAGTTGTGTTTCAGAATGGGCCAGCGAGGTGGGCGGGGTCAACACACCTGCAACTGATGAATCCCGCTGGCATTTATGGACGCCTGCCACAACCAGCCTTTGCCGGAGTATTGCAAAGTATCCCTTATGCTTACACCTCCTTGAGACTCTTGACACCGGTATTCCGTGATTTATAATTCAGTCGCCGACCCCGTCGTGCTTTGTTATATTTTGATTCCTAGTGTATTCTCCGACTTTGTCAAAAAAAATCTAAAGCCTTTATTGTCCTTATACACAGCTGCGTATAAACAAAATTGATGGTGCTACTCCACAAAGTGCGTATGTTGACTCCCAGGCTCAAACGACCAAAACAATGGAAAGTCCTCCGGATCTTCCCAAGGGAGCGGTGTGAACCACACTGTGAGAAGTCAAAACAAGTGAGATTCCTCCGGATCTTCCCAAGGGAGCGGTGTGAACCACAGTGTGAGGAGTCGACAGTCTCCATATTCCAGCTGTCCAAGAGGAGTGACCTTCACGTTGTTTAGGCTAACTCAGGCGCGAGCATTTACACGGTTGCAAGCAGATGTACTAAAATGACTTTTCTAATGTTAATAAGCTAAGTAAAGCAAAGCGTTCTTCATTGCGAGCAAATATATTATATTGTGAGACTAATAAGCTAAGTAAAGCAAAGCGTTCTTCATTGTGAGCAAATATATAATAATGTAAGACTAATAACCCTAACACTGCTCTTCTGGTTTTCCTCGTCGATCGATGAGAGTCCCTGCATTGTGGATTTTGTGTAGAGGGCCCCGAAGCCACGAATAACCCCCTGATCCATAGGTTGAATAATGGAAATGTTGTTGGGGGTCAGGAACTCCACTTGAACCCCTTCATAATGGAAGTCGGTTGATGTCCTCCTGCACAGTCCATTAGGAGGTGGACCTTGAAGGGCAGCTCCCTTTCAGTGAGGTACAGCTTTGCATCCGGGATGAAACTGTTTAAGAATCAGTCCTTTCTGAGAGCTTTTGTGATCAAGGCATTGTTGTTGTTCATCCAGTCACAGAGCGCAAGGCTTTTGTTCTTGTTTTTTACAGCATGAGGATGATCGAACTTGTCGATTAAGGCTGGCTTTAACGTGAAGCCAGCAGTATTTCCACACATGATAAGTGTAATAACTTTGCAGGTTATATAACTGTTAATATATCCATAACAGCAATAGACGGCGGAGCCAGGATTTAACACACGTGTAGCTCTTTATTGCCACTCTCCAACAACACACACACAAAACAAACCGGACACACAACACTACTACGTCCCGGTTACGCTGTGCTACCCCACGGCTCCAGGTGGCGTGGTTAAACACTCTTCCATAACCCGAGGCAACTATCATTATCAATATATTACAATAAGCATCAAGCGAGCCTTGTGAACCTTGAACCTTGGGACTTTCATTTCATTTTTGAATAAGAATGTCCGGGAAGGCATCCTCTTCCAAAAAAGACCAGTCTCACTGACAGGTTCACCAATAAGCATTGCCCAAATGCACGCGCAAATAAAGAGGAGAAGATAGTCTTCTGGAATTTTTCTTGTGCAAGGAGAAGGAACCGTTGAGGCCAAGTCCCAACACCATTCTGACCTTACACATATATGTTTATTACATTTGTTTATTACAATGTATGTCTCAACTCTCAGGGGAGGGGTGGAAACAGAAGTGGGACGTCAATAGTCAAAACAAATGAAGGTCTGGAAGTCTTGTGGAGTCTGTGATGGATGCAGGTGCAGTTCCCAGATCAGATTCGCAGCACTACAATGTGTTCTAGATCCTCTTTGTTTAGACAAATTAATGTTAGGAGCAAAGCATTTATTTCGTTGCAAGCAAATATATAATAATATGAAACTAATAATGATGGGCAAAGTAAGTAAATGTATAATAAAAATATGAAATAAAATCCTGACTTTCCCTCCTTTTTATTATATATTTGCACACAATCTAATGCCCTTAATGAAACTTAATAATTATTTTTTACGACAAATATAATTCCACCCTGGGAGATTTGCATGTCTGCTCTTTACCCGAATTTCCCTTACTTGCAGGTCAGGTCTGAAAAAGGAAGAACAAAATCACTGTCATCCAATTCACTTTCATATTGATCATAGTCACGGCCAACAATGCTCTCACCAATAGGCGGTCTAATAAGTGGATACAATTGTTGCAATTTGGAATTTGTTAGGGCAGTTGCAGTAACTATAAGTTGGTTTAGCAAAGATCGTAAGCAGGGGATAAGACAACACCCAGACAATGTCAAAGTAGTAGCAAAAACAGTCATTGAGATCACCAGAGGAGGCCAAATCTTGAGACTTGCCGAAATTGTTATCCCACCAGTCTGCCCATGCGAACAATTCCTCTCTAGAATCCCTCTTTATATTCCGGTTCAGGGTCTGCAGGCTTTCATTGGCTATGGTTGGGGACCCATCGGGTGAGGTGTTGTTGGGAATAAAATTGCATCATTGATCTCCAAACATTGAACACACGCCACCTTGCTCCACCAGAAGCATATCAACTGCTTAGCAGTCCTGGAAAGCCATGAGACTGGTGGCTGCCAGCTATTCCCTCATTGCTACAAATCCCTGCTTCGTATAATTTCCAAGATTTTTGGACATTGTAATGGATGTTGTTTATCCAATCCATATTTTATTTGGAGTAACCCAAAGTAAAATAACCTGCTTCAATTTGTTTAGCCAACTAAGACTTATCTGGTATGCCTCATCATTGTCGCCATCCCTCCATGAGGCCCAAAGCCGTCGGGAGAGCCCAGCTGCCAATTGTATCTGCTTGACTGTAGATGGAATGTTTTTCCATCTACAGTGAAAGCAAAGCACATAGTCATGTTGCTTTTTGACAGGAGTCATATAATTTATATGCACCACACCACCATCATAGGTCAAAATGTGGAATCAGTGGCGCAGTCTGTCTTGCAACATAGGTACTCAGACCCTGACCTGTAAGGTTCGAAACAGGTAAAGTTGGCAAAGGCAATATTATTGGAAAAAAATGGCTTGTCATTTACTGTTTTCGTAAAAGATAGACACCGTTTCATTTTTTTTTACAAGCAGGACACAAGTTTTGTTTTGTATAAATCATTTTCTCCAAAGAATGGTGATTGAAGTAGTCTTATATGTGGCAGGCAAATCATTGTTTGGGTGTTCATTCTCCAAGGGATGTCATCTTGAATTCATGTTTGGAAATCACGTTCAGTCGGAAATCAGGTCTTGTTGTCCCACTGTATTTTATTTTGCCCATCTCAGTTTTACTCATCTTGTCGGGCATTTTATCCCTTCGTAAGAATGTTGAGTCTCAATTGAAACACTCACTTTTTTTGCATATGGAGACAATAAATCCAATATAAAAGAGATCACTGTTGCAAATGTCATTGCTCCCAGAGCAATAATCTTTCTAATCAATAGTGGAGTGGTTATCTCGTTCATTTCCTTTTATTTCATCAGAAAGTTTTTCTCTCCTGTCTCCTCAAACGTTTCAACTGAGGTAACCTTCTAACAGTGTGAAAGGTGGATCCACATCCCACTCTTGGCTATTTTCATGTCTGCTGGTTGGTCAGCAACACTTGGTATGGACCTTCCCACTTTTGCTCGTGCCAGTGCATCTTCTTTATGCTGCAGGAGAGCACCCAGCCTCCTGGCACCACTGTTGGTCTGTTACCTGTTGGGAAGCACAATCTCCTTCTGCTAACCTAAATTTGATGCGTTTCTTTAAAGATTTCCCAATATAGCCAAATTTGCCTCATCATCTAATTCCCATTACGAACTGAATAATGGCAATTTGTATTGTCTACCATATAAAATGTGTCGACAAATTTCAACCTGTTTGAAGAAAACATCTACAATAAATAGACAATACTTCTTCCTCTCATTGTCATTTAATTTGATAATATCCATATGGAGTCTTTCCAATGGATATATTGATTTTGGAGATTGACCACGCCTTGGTATTGCCCTGGGGATTATGTGGAGCACAGATCAAACAATCCCTTCCAAAAGATTTTTATGTTTAGAAAACAAATTAACCCAAAAGTTGCATGCTGACGTTGCACTCAGCCCGACATCCCCCTTATGAGACATGAGACTTCCCATGATTCAATATAGCAGCTATTGGCGTTTGTTTCTTTTCGACCTCGTACTTACAACGCCACGTGCTCTTTTTTTGTCCTGGAGGATTTATTCGATAAAGACACGGAAAACTGAAAATGGGATCCCAGGTCAGTTCTCAATACATCGTTTATTTTCAAGAGAAAAGACAAAGACTTTCGTGTTCAGACTCCATTTAAAGGTCCCCCTCCCGCAGTCCAAAGTGGGTGTGTTTCGTTTACCTCTTTGGACCACTAGATTGTAGTAGTGAGTAGACTATGTGTTTCAAGATAAGCGTGGGGTGTGTAACAAATAGAAGACTTGAATGATAAAGGAAAAGAATATATGATTACTGCGAATAATGTCAATAGGGTTATAGTCTGATGAGAGTATAATTTAAATATATAACACAGTCCACCCAAGATAGTTTATCTTCAAATTTAGTGTCCCCTCAGTGCTTGCAAAATTCCCATTTTGGAGAGAAGCATATTTGTTTGTCCACACCTTAAGTTTCAAATTTGGACTTTGCCTAACTTCATTTCATTAAAATTTCATATGATAAAATATTTCTGCCATAATCTGTCACTGCCATCCCTGAAAATGGTTTATTGGCAATTTCAGAAATTTTCAGAAAATGTGCTAGTCCTAGACGTCTTGGGAGCCGTTCAACCGTGCCATCGCTGTGAGCAGTGGACGATAGTGCCGGGAGAAGAGGCAACGCTCCAGACCAAGCATTCCATCATTGTTATGGGAGCGTGAGATCTCTCCCCGGTCAGAGGGAGGATCTGTGGGGGGGTCCTGCAGGGTGCAACAGGAGAGTTGTGTGCTACAATGTCTTCTGTGTCTGAGCTTGCTACTGTTTTGCTATTGCAACCAAGGGAATTTCCCGAATATGGGACGAAATAAAGTTCTAATCTAATGTAATCCAATACACACGCACACACACATACACACATTGGTAGTAATCTTAAACTAGAATATACACAGACAACTGGTTTCGCTAGGATAATTCTTTATTAATACACAACCTAGCAATATTTCCAAGTTATATTCTTCACATTCTTTGCAAATGATTTCATTATAGATGATCAAGTCATTTATTGTATGGTGTCATAAAACAGTGTCCAGGTTTTTCAAATTACAATAAAAGCAAAATAAAGGCCTTTCTATGCCACTTCAAATATATAGCTCTTCATTGATTTAAAGTTATGTAATGATAGTTTGTATAACTCGTCTTTATTTTATAAAACTGTAGAAAAATGACCCGAGGACAAGAGCCAATATCACACAGCAACAGAAGATCATCATTTGTTTCTTCAGAGAATGCATGAGGGGGAAAAAATGTCACAACTATGCATTACAAGCATTACTAGCTAAATTTAACAGTGGTATCTTGACTTAAGAATTTAATTTATTCCTCAAACAAGCTTGTACCTGAAATGCATTGTATCTTAAACTAACCTTCCCCATTAAAACTAAGGAAATGCCATTAATAAACTCGAGCCTAAAGAGGAACACATTTTCATTTGATTAATAAGAGGGAAATAGCCTTTACTTCAAATATGAATATCAAAAAAAGGGAGTCAAAGTGACCAAATCACTCCTGTCGGGTTTTATATTTAAACAACTAAAGTAAGAATAAATTACTATATCGTTTCATATATTTAAAATATTACATGTGAAAAAATATATAACACAATATACAATGGTAATTCTACTTTCAAATGCCTTTAAAAAATATTAAGGTTACGAAAATCCTTAAGGGCAAAAATTTTGTCCCAAGATACGAAAAAAATTCAGGTTACAAACATCAAACAAAATCAAACATCGCCGCAACGTAAACACAGTTTCTGCAACCAGTATTTTGTTTTTTGGTTTTAAATTGTCGTGTTCGAATTGCATATCTCCCAACACCTCGCTGGCCTCCCATGGTCGCCTACATAATGCGGGAACGTAGATTAGCGTACTGTAGTGTGATAGCGGCCACCGATTCCGAAAGGGGGGAACGGCACGCTCCAGGCGGATGCCAGAACCGGCCAATAATGAGGTAACGGCCACCAGCGGGGCCACTGACCAAAAGCCTCGTTGTCACAGAATTCTAAAGCATTTTTTTTCTTGAGTTTTTCTCAGTGTGCATAACATCACTTTAAATTGTCAAGTTGTGTTTCCGTACGTGTACGCATGTTTACGTAGCTACCACATGCTATTCCACCCCATTGGATAATGCAGACATTGCATACATTACATATATTTGCATACATATATCATTAAAAAATAATTTTGTAAGTAGAGGTACCACGGTAATTGTTATATTCATGGCGGGAAGCAGAAGGGACCCAAGGGAAGCAAGTCAGGCTATGCAAAAGAAGCTGGTGCAAACTCTAAGTATTTTTTTAAATCAAAACTTGTTCACCTTCATAAAAATATTTTAACGGATCGCCAAACAAATCAAAAGAAACTTAAAATTAAAAAAATGGTAGTTTATATCGACAAAGAGAGAGGGTAATGAGACAATAAGGAAAAGTTGGATGACAGGAGAAGCATCCTATTGGGAGACACACACGGAGCACGCAACAACAGCTAAAATAAATAGGCTAAGGACAACATCATGACACACTAAAGGCCAGACCTAAATGACCCAAACCCAAATACAAAACAAGACAGGCGCAAGAGCAAAAATTAAGCTAAACCAAAAACCCTGAACCATGACTGTATTAGAATATTCTGCAATGTATTTAGAGTACCGTATTTTCACACCTATTTGGCGCATCGTTTCTTACGCTGCAGTGTCAGTAACGAGTGCTATTTCTGTATTTTAGACACACAAAGCACGCACCATTTCATTAGACGCATATATTATATATTTCATATGGATTAAGATCGAAACGCAATAGCGCTGGCTACCGGAAGCAGCTTATTTCCGGGTTCCGGTGCGCAGTGACTGCTGGGAAATATAGTTCTTGGGCGCTACACCCAAACGCTAAAAACAGGCTTTAAAAAGGCAACGGAAGCAAAACTGAGTTCGGGGCAGTGCTTTATTTGGACTTTTTACAATTTACTCAAGTCATCATCACCTTCAAATCCCTCAAACTCCTCATCTTCTGTGTCAGAATTAAACAATTGCCCGAACGAGCCTTCCAAAATTTTGACTTTTTTTACTTTTATGCGCGCCTTATGGGCGTGAAAATACGGTAATAATAGATTTGCAGGCGGCCCAGTCGAACAGTCGTTAGCGCGTCGGCCTCACAGTTCTGGGATCAAGGGTTCAATCCGAGGTCCAAACCCTCTATGTGGATTTTGCATGTTCTCCATGGGGTTTTCCCCAGGTACACCAGTTTCCTCCCAAATCCCAAAAACATGCAGGGTAGGCTGTTTGGACACTGTACATTACCCCTAGGTATGTGTGTGAGCGTGAATGGTTGTCCTTTGTGCCCTGTGATTGGCTAGTCTCCAATTCAGAGAGAGTCCTACCTGGCGCCCAGCGTTGGCTGAGATAGGCTCCAGCACCCCCCTGTGACCCTTGTGTGTATTGCCATAAATATATTTTCAATTGGGCTTTCAGATGGAAATATATTTTTATTTATGCAAAACAATTATCAATTATTGGTCTGCAAACCAAAATTATTCCAATAATTTTCCTCGGCAATTTCTGTAGCGTGCAAGAAATTCGCAAATGCATGCACCCAAAAAACACACCTGCAAGCACATTGCTCGCATTTCTCCATGCATTCAAGGTCAAATCCTGTGTGCGCTGTGTACAGTACATGCATGTGCGCACACGCCAGAATTGCATGTTTATGCGTAATCCACGTGATCACAATGCGGCTAATTATTGGTCGGGACACTTAGGGCTAGTTGATTGGCTCATGCATTTCCCCAAATTGACCGCACGCTTTGAGCTGCGAACCACTAATTGCGAACGTTGTTCCGTACTCAACATTGACTCAACTGTCCAAGAAGAACGAAGCGGTGGTCAGACTCCATTTTAGGATTGCGATTCGTCTCTCATATCATATCATATTAATGCTCTTTTGGAAGGTTCACCATAGTTTTCTATTTTTTCATACAAATCTACAACCGCGAACCGAAAAAACACAATTTTCTTATTGATGTCTGATGGGAACTTCAGGTTTTTATTCTCAGGGGTCATCAACATTTAATTTTGGGGGTGTAAATCAATTTTCCCCCATTAAAAAATAATAACAATTTTCTCACGCTAAGCGCCAATATAATTTTCACCCAATTATTGAAATATATTTTGATTAATTCCTTACAGTGGCGTACCGAGGAATTTTGCGCCCTGGAGAAAGTTCTAGACGGTGTGCGCGCTCAATGTCAGAACTCAATTATAAAGGTAGTCATGTTTGATAAATTTCCTTGAAATTTAGCAAGTTACACACTTATTTTGTTTTGTAAATTTGCAAAATATTAAAAACTGGATTTAGAAATATATTGCAATAATTTTCATTTATTGTTTTCTATGGCGAAAATTTAAATATATTCATTTTCTGCGGCCTAAATTAAAATATATTTATTTTGCCAGACGAATATATTTCTGAAACAAAAATTAATATTTTCAAGGCCCTGCTTCAAAGTAGTGCTCCGTCTGAATCCATACAACCCTCAATAACTATTGTATAACTATACAACTTTTACTGCAGCTACAGCTGCAGCACATACAAAAAACCATCAACAATAACCTTATCTAGTTCCAATTTTATTTATGAATATACCATATTTACTCGCAGATAAGCCCAATTTGTCGGACAAAAAAAGATGAGTGAATCGAGGGTATGGCTTATATGCGCATAAAAAGACGACATGCAAGAAACTGCAAGGTGACAAAGACGAAACGCCATAACGCAAGACCATGCGGCCGATACGGTCATTTATTTCAAAATAGAGAAAAGATAAACTGATAAAACGCTAAACAAAATTTATTTTGACGTCTATTAATGAAATTCAAGAAAAAAATGGGAAAAAACTCATTTGTGCCTGTCACTGCTCGCTCAGGGTGCCGCCATCTTACCTAGTGTCTTACCTAGTTAAATGTGCTCTGACTGGCCAGACGCGAGTAGCCCTGATACATGTGTTTGTAGCGTTTACCATGTCAGCAGATCCCAATAGTTGTTGAGGCTGATGGAAAGTCTTGCGGTCGATCGTTAAAATATCAGCGTTGATAGCTGCGTAACGTGTATCTCATGCTATTATTGCACCCAGAGACTTGGTGAACACTACCGCTACGGACAGACTTGCGGGTTGTGCTTACGTTACTTCCTTTTTGAAAGGAAATGATTGTACATTTGTGATTATGAAATAAGACAAAATTTAGCTTTTCTTTTTCTTTGTATTTCTTGTTCTAAAGTGACAACTACTGCATTAATATGAACCATTGAAAAAATTTGAGAAATATTTTGACATTAGAACATCACAACATCTTAAACTTCTGGTGAGAAAATTGTAATTTCCCATCTCATCACATCTCATTTTCTGAACCGCTTTTATCCTCATTAGGGTCGCGGGGGGTGCAGGAGCCAATCCCAGCTGTCTCCGGGCCAGAGGCGGGGGACACCCTGAATCGGTGGCCAGCCGATTGCAGGGGACAAGGAGATGGACAACCACACACACTCACTCCCATACCTAGGGGCAATTTAAAGTGTCCAATCAGCTGTGTCCAATCATGTTTTTGGAATTTGGTAGGAAACCGGAGTACCCGGAGGAAACCCACGCAGGAGAACATGCAAACTCCACACAGGTGGAACATGATTTTAACCCAGGACCCCAGAGCTGTGAGGCCGACGCGCTAACCACTCGCTCCACCGGGCTGCCCAAAAATCTTTAATTTCTGTCATTAAAAAGCATCAGGTTCTCATCAAGATAAACTTATTTCTTTTTTCAAATTGAATAATTTGACATGTTGCATTTACAAATACAGGCATATTTACTTCCTTATGATATTGAGCCTAATAATGTGCTTTTGATTAGAGGTAAGATCTTGAGCCCGGGCCGGGCTTCTCTCTCGCCGAAAAAAAAAATCTATACCAAAACGATGTGTGGTCTCTCCTGCTCACTTTAAAAAAAAAAAAGAAATATCTACATTTTTATAAAAATGTATATTAAAACGATGTGTGGATACTAAACTAAGAAATAAGAAAATTATAAAATAAATAATTTGGAATTTTGGATAAAACAGAGAAGGCGCTGTATGTAATGTAATTGCAATTGGAGGGGGAGCCGCAGAGCCAGAACATGCTCTGCGCACGTCACGTGAACGCCGCAAGAAGTGAAGGTTAAACTAAACATGCACCGGTACCGGTAAGAGTGAATTTTGGAAAAGCTTCAAATTGATTGTTGAATATGCTAGAGAAACTTGCATTGGCTTCGCTGAATGTAGTCAATGTGGCGCTTTGCTCTCATACGAGAGCAAAAAGACAGGCACCTCAGCGCTGAGCAGGCATTTAAACAGTGGAAATCGTCAAACATCTATATTATCATATAAAAGATGTAGATGTTTATACAGTCTTGTTTAACTTGGGTTTCGTTACAAAAGACGATAGCCTTTAATACTATGTTATCAAAAATTAATCCTCGTGGTCCCCTCGGGTCGGCCCCGATTTGATTCATACAGTATCTCAGAAATACCACGTTAGATGATTTTTCTCTTCAAAGTATAACACATTTGTACTCCCTATTAAGGATGTGGCTTATATGTGGGGCGGCTTATATGCGGGTAAATACGGTAGCCAATTTTTGTTAAAATGATTTTACTCACCAAATATCATTTTTATTTGTACACAAAATCCATCCCCATTGCTTTCCTCAAGAATGTGGCAGACAAATCCTTTTCCTGGTTGTGACAGGCTTGCTTTCTTTGGGGCTTTCTTTGGGGCTTTCTTTAGCTTCTAGTAAAAAGTCTGAGTTTGACAGTAAATCTGCAACCAAATAAATTTCTTCTCCTCCTTCGGCCATTGTGGGCTGACAAAATCACTATCAAACCAATACAGCAATATATTTGCTGGTTCAGCTCGCTACAGATGCATTTTGCTAGCGCCAGCTAAGACACTCTCACTATTGTTATATATGGTAAAACGTACAATCCTGGTGCCCATTTGGGCTTCGCGCACGCTGATCAAAGTGTTTTGGTTGTATTGTTGATTGGGTTGTGTAGCTTGTCACACGTATGAGTGACTTCTGGATGTGCCGCAGGTGTTTGCTTTGTAAACAGTTGCTCTTACCAGAAGACTGGTATTATAGGACTCTTCTAAACCCCAAGTGAGGGTGACAGTCGAGTTGCCCGGACCACCTGGGCATAGGTGGAAATTTGGAAGTTCCTTCTAAACCAGGGGTCTCAAACTTGCGGCCCGCGGGCCAACTGCGGCCCTCGGGACGATAATTTGCGGCCCCCGTCTTAATATGAAAGATTAATGTTCGTGCGGCCCGCAAAATTGATATGAATGACACTTGTGTTCGGAGCAATGTTCCCTCTAAGCTGCGCGTGTGCGCAATTGCGCACTACTCTCGTCTTCTCTGCGCAGTAGCAATCATATGGCGCGCAGTAAAATAAAAAATCGATTTTTTTTTTTTTTTATTTTAATTTTTTTTTTTTTTACTCCTTTCCCCATGATGGCGCCGTTTAAGTGGCAGCCAGTGGCAGTAGCTCTGTCCACTCATGTTTTTCGTGTTTTACAGCATGTTTTACATGAAAAATTAGAGGGAACATTGACATGCACCTGCTTGTGGCAGGTGTGATACTGGTGTGCCCATAGCGAGCAAAGATGATGTCGTGACCGGATGATTCGCCTAAAGACGTTTCGCCGACGGACGTTTGACAGACGGACAGGTCGTACTAGTATTTGTATTTAATCATTAAACGCTGTTTTCAGCTGGATTTGACCGAATTTGAGAGCATTTTGAGCCGTTTGGCGAATGGACATCTATAGACGTTTTTTTGCCTCCATCGCGATATCATCCAGTATTTGTATTTAATCATTAAATGCTGTTTTAGGATGGATTTGACCCGATTGCTGTCATTTTACGGCTCGGTTCTGCTACATCTGCCTGCCCAAGAGTGCTTATTCCCGGACTGCCATGCCCGCCCAAGAGTGCTTATTCCCGGGCTGCCATTGATGGTAGACGAACATTGATTTTTACTATAATTTGGACAACACCGGCGGCGGGCCGGATTAAAAATCCTAACGGGCCGTATATGGCCCGCGGGCCGAGGTTGAAAAACTTGTACACACACGATCTGGCGGGGCGAGCGCGCGAATCCCGTTTCGGCGAAACCTCCGTTCGGCCGAATGAACGTTCGGTGGAACGTCCATTCGGCGACCTGCCCGGCTGTCAAACGTCCGTCGGCGAAACGTCTTTAGGCGAATCATCTGAGTACCGATGATGTCGCTCACACTGGTACTCAGTGCGCTCAGGGAGGTTGTCTTTCTGCTCAGACCAACAAAAAATTAGAGGGAACTATGGTTCGGAGCTGAATGAACCAATCACGGTGAGGTATACGGCTCTGGAGGGCGGGACATCGGCCGGGCTGTCCAGTGCCTCGCTCACTCACTCATTCATTCCTCCAATCAGCTGGGCGGAGGAGAAGCCGTGAGGCCGATCACTCCGCTCGGCGCGCACACTCCTCCGCTGCTCTCAGCATAGAACTGAATGAGGCGCTATGATCCGTGATCCAGCCTGTGTCAGTGTCTGTAGCCATCTCCGCGATTGAAACGGAGAGCGAAAGTGCACATGCGCCACAAACCCGCGCGACTGAATGTGAAAGATCAACCCGAGACTCATTCCAAGTGGAAAAACATATTACAGAGCCCCAGAGATGTCTCTTTCAAAGCCTGCCGTGAAGAGAAAGGTCGGTGATGAGCACAGACAGTTTCAAGAAAAGTGGGGAGTGCAATATTTCTTTGTTGAACACAGGGGCACCCCGACGTGTCTCAATTACACTGAAAAAGTTGCGGTGCACAAGGAATACAATTTGAAACGTAATTGTACTACGAGACATGCTGAGGAGTACGAAAAATACCAGGGAGATCAGAGAGCCAACCAGGTTGCCAGTCTTAAAACACGTCTTCTGAGGCAACAGGATTTCTTCAAGAAGGCTACCAAAGACAGTAATGCAGCAGTCAAAGCTAGCTACGCCGTTTGTGAGTTGATTGATCCTGTGCTAAGTGATCCCAAATGGCTCATGGACTTGGCTTTTCTTGTTGATATCACACATGAGCTTAATGTACTGAACAAGAAGCTACAAGGCCAGGGGCAACTTGTCAGTGCTGCCTATGACAACGTGAGAGCATTCTGCACTAAACTTGTGTTATGGAAAGCCCAGCTCTCTCAGACAAACCTTTGCCATTTCCCAGCATGCAAGGCTCTCGTGGATGCTGGCACACCATTCATTGGTGAGAAGTATGTTGAGGCCATTTCGAAGCTACAGGAGGAATTTGATCACAGATTTGCAGACTTCAAGACACACAAAGCCACATTTCAAATGTTTGCGGACCCCTTCTCCTTTGATGTGCAAGATGCCCCTCCTGAGCTTCAAATGGAGCTCATTGACCTGCAGTGCAACTCTGCACTCAAAGCCAAGTTCAGGGAGGTGAGTGGAGAAGCAGACAAGCTTGGGCAATTTTTGAGAGAGTTGACCCCCAGCTTCCCTGAACTTTCCCGAAGGTTCAAGCGGACCATGTGCCTTTTTGGGAGCACATACTTGTGTGAGAAGCTCTTCTCCACCTTGAACTTCAATAAGTCCAAGTACAGGTCCAGACTTACTGATGAGCATCTTCAAGCTCTACTGAGGGTCTCCACTGCTTCCTCCCTCAAGCCAAATGTGACTATGTGAGAAGAAGCGCTGCCAGGTCTCTAGCAGCAAGGAGTAGGCAAGAGAAGCCGTGTTCAGAATATTTCATGTTCAATGTTCCATTCAAGTTCAGAAAGTTAAAGGTTAAAGAGCTGTTAATACAGACATTTGAAACGGAATAAAAATAATTCATTTTCTCTACTTAGCCAGCCAGTGTATATCTACTGTATGCTCATTAGTATTATTTGGTTTTGTATTACTGATTGATTTATTTTTTATTCATCTTTAAGTTAATTTATTTAATTCATTATTTTTTGTTAAAAAATAAAGATATTTGATAACATTGGAATGTTTTATCAGTGCTTTTCTTGTGGAAATCCTGATGCGGCCCAGTCTCACCCAGACTCGGCCTCTAGCGGCCCCCAGGTAAATTGAGTTCGAGACCCCTGTTCTAAACTGAAAAACCTCCACTTCTATTCAGGTTACCACACACTTTTGCCTGCTGGCAAAAAATATAAACAGGGGTCAGCTTTTTGTTTTTGTTGTCATTTTCGCAATAAAGCCACGTTGGCGTGAGAATCAACCCCGAGTCTCAGTTTTTCCAATATGTCTTGTATGTCTTTGTCTGTCTTCCAAACGAATGAAAAGCATGCCAAGCAATGAAAACGATCACAATATGGCTGCAAGTGACTTGCGATACAACCACATTCAAGAACGACAGATCGGTCGGAAAGTGATGTCGTCATTTGTCGATCCACTGGACTGTACATTTTTAATTCCGCATTGCAGTTGTGAAGTTATCATTTGTGTGACTCTAATTTCCAAGCTGACTCGAAAAGCACCTCTTGTTGTTGAAAAAAAGAAAGATCAGTCTATCAGAAATTGGACTTTGTGCATGCCTCATCTAAAGGAAAATAAAGGAGCTGCATCATCTGCTCATTTGTGTTTTAAGATGAAGCCTGAACAACTGTCATACATGACACTCGCACTCCACTGTCATGAATCATGTGTGACATGCTAAAGTTAATTTTTTTGTCATAACAGAAACACGCAGTTTCTGGGTGTGATGACAAGTAGGCTTTTTTGTTGTTGATAATGACGACAGGGCCTATGTCCGATTATTATTATTAACGATTGCATATTGGGGAGGTACAACGAGTTTGGATTGGATGTGTTTATCGGTGTTCAATTGTTAATCCCTTGATCCACATAGCAAGTGTGGCATGTTAAAGAGTATCGGTATTCGATTATTGATGCCTTGGCATATAGCTTGAGGCACGGGAGATTTTTAGTCATAACAGTAAAGTTGGATTGAAGAAACAACAACGTATCACTGTTGTGATTATTTCTCCCTGTGTTTTAAGGTATGCTGGTTGTTGTAGAGGCCGGTTGAGTTTGTGGTTTGCAATATACACTGTTTAGCGTGTGAGAAAGAAGATACTGTTTAGTAATGTTTATTTACTTTTGAATTGTGAGCGTGAATGTGCGAGTCTCGGGTCACGCACATGGAATAGCATTTAGCACGCTACCTTCAGCCGCCATTATCCTGTACAGTGTCTATGACGGTCATAGCAAGGAAGTTATGTTATTGATATTGCATTGTTTGCCCTGTTGAATAGTAGAAGGACTTCTCGAAGTTGTAAAAAGAAAATATATAACAAGTTATGACCGTATATTGAACGAGTGTAATTGTACATTATGTTTTGGGTTCTAAAGTGTTGCTAATATATATATATATATATATATATATATATATATATATATATATATATATATATAAATATAAATATAAATATATATATATATATATACATATTTATATATATATATAAATATAAATATATATATATATATATATATATATATATATATTAGCAACATTTTAGAACCCAAAACATAATGTACAATTACATGAGCACGCATGGAGTCGCAAATCAAAAGAGACGGCGAGCCATCTCACAGCAACGGTTAAAAACCAGATCATGAAAATGAACTCAGACCTTGCCGTCATTCCCGGAGGCTTGACCAAATAATTACAGGCGCTGGACATTGGCATCAACCGGGCTTTCAAATCAAAGTTACGAGTGGCGTGGGAGCAGTGGATGATCGCTGGCGAAGACAGCTTCACGAAAAGTGGCAGGCAGCGCCGGGCTTCTTACGCTACGATTTGTCAATGGATTGTTGCCGCCTGGGCGAACGTGTCTGCTTGCACGGTTGTTCGAGCTTTTGCCAAAGCCGGCATAATTTCTAAGGAGCCACATGGAAATTACGGTGACTCTGAAAATGAAGAGAGGGGGGGACCCGGCTATTTGGAAGACTCGTTCGTGCAATTGTTTAATTCTGACACAGAAGATGAGGAGTTTGAGGGATTTGAAGGTGATGATGACTTGAGTAAATTGTAAAAAGTCCAAATAAAGCACTGCCCCGAACTCAGTTTTGCTTCCGTTGCCTTTTTAAAGCGTGTTTTTAGCGTGTGGGGGTAGCGCCCAAGAACTATATTTCCCAGCAGTCACTGCGCACCGGAACCCGGAAATAAGCTGCTTCCGGTAGCCAGCGCTATCGCCAGGCGCTCGGCGCCCCCGCGAGCGCTCCCGCTCGGCGCTCACAAAGGGCGCTCTGCATTATAAGGCGCCCTGTCTAATTTGGAGAATTTTTTTTGACTTTTATGCGCGCCTTATAGGCGTGAAAATACGGTATACAGTGGTACCTCGTCATACGACCGTTCGTCATACGGAATGCTCGTCTTACGGGGGAAATTTCGATCGAATAATTCGCCCGTGATGCGGTCAAAGTTTCGTGATGCGACCAAGCCAGGTTGCCATGGCATTTTTTTTGGCATATCTTTCGTGTATAACAATATTTACGAGCACCGGATGAGCTATTCAGACCAGGAAACGCACAACGCGCATGCGCGGTGAAAAGAGGGCTTTCTGGGTAATGAAGTATACTCGTGCTCGCAAAAGTATCCCCGGTAGCAACTCTATCATAGGCGCCGTTCGATGGGACGCGAACACAGATGCTACAAGCTAAAAGGAGCCGCTAGCCAGCGCCCTGAAGCTCACATGAGCAGCGGGGCGATCGCTGATAAAAGACTCTGCTCGTTGGCTGCTCATAAGAACATCGGGGGCACTGGCTCGCAACAGCATCCCCGGTAGCAACTCTATCATAGTCGCCGTTCGAGGGGATGCAAACACAGATGCTACAAGCTAAAAGGAGCCGCTAGCCAGCGCCCCTGTAGCTCTCATGAGCAGCGGGGCGATCGCTGATAAGACTGCTTGCTGCTCGTTGGCAAGTGGTCGTGCGTTCTCCGATTGTGAGGACATTTGTGTGCATCATTTTCGGAATATTTTGAAGGGAATAGTACGACAGCAAACAGCCCATCGATAGCGAACGTGAGGGTGGAGTGTTTGTTCTGTTTACGAGTGCGTTGTGTGGAGGAAAAAAAAAACCGAAGCCCCTCTCCCCTCGGCGAAATCCGGCCAATTTTAGTTAGATTAAACACTTTATTTCTATTAAACCACTCGTTATTTATTACTTTGTCAATATATGGCGAATTATAAGAAATAAAACATTTTTTTTCAATCCAATATCCTGTTTCTGGTGTTTTTTTCAGAGAGTTGGAACGAATTAAATTGTTTCCCATTCATTTCAATGGGAAACTTTACCTCGAGTTACGAGTAACTTGTCATACGAGCTCAGTCCCGGAACGGATTAAGCTCGTATCTCGAGGTACCACTGTATATATATATATATATATATATATATATATATATATATATATATATATATATATAAATATATATATATATATAAATATATATATATATATATATATATATATATATATATATATATATATATATATATATATAAATGCACCCTGCATTTAATCTTAAAACACAGAGAAATAATCACAACAGTGATACGCTTGGGTGTAATTGTATATTATGGTTTTTTTGTGTTGATAAAAGATAACAGTAAAGTTGGATTGAAGAAACAGCAACGTATCACTGTTGTGATTATTTCTCCGTGTTTTAAGATTAAATGCAGGGTGCATATATATATATATATATATATATATATATATACATCAGTGGCGGGCCGTCAGGGCCTTCAAGGCCTTCTCTGCTGGCCTAAGAAATATCTGAATCATATTATATTTTGTCCATCAATACTTATTATTCCAAATGGTCTGTTAGCTTCCTTTCATTGCTTTTCCCCCTGGTTGCACTGCTTCCAGATGTGTGTTTTCATATTGAAGCATTTAACCAATCACATTTCAGCCATTATTTGTTGCCAGATCAGATCTGCCTCAAAGCCTTCACAATCAGTTCTTGCGGGCTCTGCTGCCTTAAACTAGACTGTTGCTTTTAACCAATCAGATTTCGAGTTGGCAACCCCACAATGATTTTTCATAGGCGTTAGCATTTTGCTGGCTGGGACATGTCATTGCTTTCACAAACTCTGATTGGCTAGTAGGCGGGCCAAAGCAGTACCCGAGGCAGCCGAGATCGCGAACTCCACCCACTATGGCCGACAGAAGCAAAAAAAATGGATTCTGTTTGCTCACAAAGCTATTTTCCAGATGGACTTTTCCAGAAAAAAATGGACATCATTAAGAAAGGGCGGTCAACTCCGAAGCTAGCAAGCCTGTTACAGCCGGGAAAATGGTGTGTGGGGCACTTTCAGCGCGCTAACTTAGCTCCACAAGTAAATAGTATATTGTTGTGTTAATTTAAAGCTATTTTCAAAACGGACTATGCCAGAAATATGACAGGACAGGCTCGACTTTCATCATTAGCTTCGATGGCGATAGGAAAGGAGGATGGATATTGTGTAAAAAGGATTTTTGGTGAGTAAAATATGGCTATATTCCTAAATAATATTTCAATTGTGGGCCAAGTTCTGATATCTGAAAAGCTCCAGTGTTTGTATTTAAGCTCCAGTGTTTGTATTTAATCACAAAATGCTGCTAGGAAGTGGATTTTACCCCAGTTTAATTTTTGGCGTTTCACCATTGACGTCCATTGCTGTCTTTTCCCGGGAAAAATCACCCCCCTGGCCTGGTTGTAATGTCTCAAAAGCTCCAGTATTTGTATTCAATCAATAAATGATGCTAGGAAGTGGATTTTAACAAATTTTAGTGCATTTTTTGTCATTTCACGTATGGACGTATCGACGTTCATCGCTGTCTTTTTACCGGGGAAATGATACTCCGGGGCCGGTTCTGATGTCTAAAAAGCTCCAGTATTTGTATTTAATCAATAAATGCTGTTTTCGGCTGGATTTTACCCCATTTTCTGGCAATGTTTGCCCGTACGCCATTGATGTTCATCGCTGTCTTTTCCCGGGAAAATCACCCCCTGGCCTGGTTTTAATGTCTGAAAAGCTCCAGTATTTGTATTTAATCATGAAATGCTGCTAGGAAGTGGATTTTACCCCATTTTTGTGCATTAATTTATTGATTATTTTTATGTGTCGCAGCTATAGCTGCAGTAGAGGTTTTATAGCCATAAAATAGTTTGAGGGTTGGATTGATACGTTGAAGGCGCTACCAGAAAATGCACCGCCCGCCACTGATATACATATATATATATATATATATATACATATATATATATATATATATATATATATATATATATATATATATATACAGTGGTACCTCGTCATACGACCGCTCATCATACAAAATGCTCGTCTTACGGGGGAAATTTCGATCGAATAATTCGTCCGTGATGCGGTCAAAATTTCGTGATGCGACCAAGCCAGGTGACCATGGCATTTTTTTTGCATATCTTTCGTGTATAACAATATTTACGAGCACCGGATGAGTTATTCAGACCAGGAAACGCACAACGCGCATGCGCGGGGAAAAGAGGGCTTTCTGGGTAATGACGTATACTCGTGCACACAACACCGACAGGCAATGGCACTCTATCATAGGCGCCGTTCGAGGGGATGCGAACACAGATGCTACAAGCTAAGAGGAGCCGCTAGCCAGCGCCCCCGAAGCTCCCATGAGCAGCGGCGCGATCGCTGATAAAAGACTGCTGCTCGTTGGCAAGTGGTCGTGCGTTTTCCGATTGTGAGGACATTTGTGTGCATCATTTTCGGAATATTTTGAAGGGAATAGTACGACAGCAAACAGCCCATCGATAGCGAACGTGAGGGTGGAGTGTTTGTTCCGTTTACGAGTGCGTTGTTTGGAAAAGAAAACCGAAGCCCCCCGCCCTTTATGTGCCCCTATCCCCTCGGCGAAATCCGCCCAATTTTAGTTAGATTAAACACTTTATTTCTATTAAACCACTCGTTATTTATTACTTTGTCAATATATGGCGAATTATAAGAAATACAACATTTTTTTCAATCCAATATCCTGTTTTTGGTGTTATTTTCAGAGAGTTGGAACGAATTAGTTTGTTTCCCATTCATTTCAATGGGAAACTTCCGCTGGAGTTACGAGAATCTTGTCATACGAGCTCAGTCCCGGAACGGATTAAGCTTGTATCTCGAGGTACCACTGTGTGTGTGTATATATATATATGTATATATGTATGTATATATATATATATATATATATATATATATATATATATATATATATATATATATATATATATATATATAAATGCACCCTGCACTTAATCTTAAAACACAGGGAGAACTAATCACAACAGTGATACGTTGCTGTTTCTTCAATCCAACTTTACTGTTATCTTTTATCAACACAAAAATTGGGTATATATATATATATATATATTAGCAACACGTTAGAACCCAAAACATAATGTACTATTAAACCCATATATATATATATATATATATATATATATATATATATATATATATATATATATATATATATATATATATATATATAAATATATATATATATATATATATATGGGTGTAATTGTACATTATGTTTTGGGTTCTAATGTGTTGCTAATATATATATATATATTAGCAACACGTTAGAACCCAAAACATAATGTACTATTACACCCATATATATATATATATATATATATATATATATATATATATATATATATATATATATATATATATATATATATATATATATGGGTGTAATTGTACATTATGTTTTGGGTTCTAATGTGTTGTTAATAAATAAATATATATATATATATATATATATGGGTGTAATTGTATATTGTTTTTTTTTGTGTTGATAAAAGATAACAGTAAAGTTGGATTGAAGAAACAGCAACGTATCACTGTTGTGATTATTTCTCCCTGTGTTTTAAGATTAAATGCAGGGTGCAACACATGCTTCACAACTTTTGTGGTCGTAAAGTCGAACAGACACAACTCGCATAGGTTTTGAGCTGACGATTGCCTGTAAAGGGGATAGTTATGAACCAGGTGGCATGTCTTGTTTTTTTTTTTTTTATTACTGTCTCAAGCAGAAATTTGACATTCACTTTTGGCACTGCACAGGATAAGAATGGGGGTGGGGAGTACTGGGGTTATAAGTAAATAAGGTAAAATTATTTCCCACAGCCAATTGGAGCATCTATAAGTCAAGGTACCACTTTATAGCACAGTTAATCCACAATTTAAAATCTAAATGATTACTTCTAGAGTAAAATTTCTGTATATTTACAACTTATTACCAAGACAATTTTGATAATCAGTTGTGAGTGATGCTTAATGAGGAAAATATTTAATTGCATTAGAAAAATCAAGCCATACTTACCCTACGTGCTTCCTGTTGGAATTTTGCAGCTTTTTTAGTGTCAGCCACTGCTCTTTCAACAAAGCCCACTGATTGGTCCATGTTACTTTCTATTCTGTCAATCATGCCACCCTAAGAGATAGCATAGCAAGAAATAGAAATGTTGAATAAAGAAAGACCACCCCAAGATGGCAGACAATTATATACAGTCATACCTCTACTTATGAATGCCTTTAGGTACGACATTTTCAGGTTCCGAAAGCTTTTTCTATGCAAATGAGTGCATTGAGATACGAAACAAGATCCCCCAAAAAGTAAATGCATTTCCTTATCTGTTATTTTATTTTGAAATTGTCATGGATGCATTGATTCTCACTAAAGAACCTCGCTACACTCTACTGGGCTCTCATTGGCTGTCTCACAACAACCACTATCCATGTTTCAAGATTCTCTCATATGTACTTTTGACCAACGTTCGTCGTCACAGAGTTTTGACGGTGTTTTTTTGTCGAGTTTTTCCAAGTATGGATAAGCAGCTTGTTCTGTTTTTATCTTCATTCCTCCCAAGAAAATTACCAGTGCAAATTAAAAGAAGTGGTCACCCATGAATACATTGACGACTTGGTTGAGGGGCATAAAAATGAACTTACTCGCGTTAATGGAACACTCGGCAATACAGGAGGAATCTAACGAGAAGGCAGACGAGGAGGAAGCAGAAAGCATTCCAACAGGAAAAATCAAATAAATGCTGGAGAAATTTCACGAACTTTCTATGTTCGTAGAAAAAACACATCCAGAAAAAGTGTTCACGAATCATGCAATCGCCCACTTTGACAACATTTGTTTGTTGCATTATAGTTACATTATTAAAAGTCGTCAAAGGGAAACGTTGTTGGATATTTTTTTTTCCAAAATGTCCGTCAACCAGCACTGCAGAAAGGCAATTTAAATCCAAACAGGTAGGAAGGGTACTCGGATGATTCGCCTAAAGACGTTTCTCCGACGGACGTTTGACAGACGGACAGGTCGCCGAATGGACGTTCCACCGAACGGAGGTTTCGCCGAAACGGGATTCACGCGCTCGCCCCGCCCCCGGATCGTGTGTGTACAAGTTTTTCAACCTCGGCCCGCGGGCCATATACGGCCCGTTAGGATTTTAAATCCGGCCCGCCGCCGGCGTTGTCCAAATTATAGTAAAAACCAATGATTCATTTCCCTTTGCCGCTCATCACTCTCAATTTATTAGTCTACCATCAATGGCAGCCTCTTGGGCGGGCATGTCAGCCCGGGAATAAGCACTCTTGGGCGGGCAGATGTAGCAGAACCGAGCCGTGAAATGACAGCAATCAGGTCAAATACATCCTAAAACAACATTTAATGATCAAATACAAATACTGGAGCTCTTTGGACATTAGAACCGAGCCCAGGGAAGTGAATTCCTCGGTAAAATGTCGCGATGATGTGGCGATAAGGCAAAAAAAAGTCTATATACGTCCATTCGCCAAACGGCTCAAAATGTGTTTAATGATTAAATACAAATACTAGTATTGTATATACAAATACAAGTATTTGTATTTAATCATTAAACGCTGTTTTCGCCTGGATTTGACCGAATTTGAGAGCATTTTGAGCCGTTTGGCGAATGGCCCTGTTCTTAAAATGGCCGACAAGCGACGACGTCTAGCTCCGTTGCCTCACAACGCGCATCGGAGATCTTGTCTGTATACACGATACCTATGGGAATACCAAGCAAAAAAAAAGAAGGAAGACGACGAAGAATATGTGAATTTCCTTTGTCTTCTCTTAAATAAAATACTAGTATAAAATACAATACTAGTATACTAGTATTTGTATTTAATCATTAATCATTTTCTCCCACATCCCAATAACATGCAAGGTAGGCTGGTTGAACACTAAATTACTCCTAGGTATGAGTGCGAGTGTGAATGATTGTCCGTCCGTCTCTTTGTGCCCTGCGATTGGATGGCCACCAACTTGGTGGCCAAATTTAGCTAGGATAGGCTCCTGCACCCTCTGTCACCCTTGTGAGCATAAGCGGTTCAGTAAAGGAATGAATGAATGTTTGATATCTCAATCCTTGTAGTCACTGCTCACATAGTGCTCCATTCTTCTGCAAATATCTTAGGCCTCATTATTCGTTCTTGTGAGCTCTGGTTGTCTAGTGTGCGACGGCTTGTGACTTTCCCTCTCATGGATACGGGTGGTCAGTGAGGAGGACATTGACGAGTTGGTCGAGGCAAACCAAGGAGGAGCTGGAGTTGAGGCATCGCTCCACAAAACACGAGGAATTCACCAAAGAGGCGGTGTTAGGTTTATCATTATTATAAATGTGTATCAGTATTATTATATTATATATGTGCTTGCAACGAAGAGTTATTGACATTAATACAAAGGGCATTTTAATACAGACGCTCCCTACTTACGAACGAGTTAGGTTCCGAGCGATTGTTCATAAGTTGAATTTGTTTGTAAGTTGATTCAGTGCTATATTTTGTATTATAATTTATGTTTAAGGCCTATATAAGTAGTATATTGAAGGTTTATATAAGTGCATTTGTATGTTTAAGGCTTGTATAAGTAACACACATTGGTTTGTACTGAAAAAAACATTTAATAAAATGGAGAGAATATGTACAGTACTGTATAGAGAGAGAGAGAGAGAGAGAGAGAGAGAGATTTATGTATTAGAAACTGGCCGAAAGAAGCGATCTAACGACGATTGCAGTTTTCTTCTTTTTTTCATCATAAATGATGCGGTAGCACTGTATGGCATCATTCAATTGATTTGCAAACTTTGTGCAACGTTCAATATTTGGGTCCTGCTGCTCGATCTTTCTGTTTATAAATGGTACTGACGGTCGAACGATTCAAGTTGTATGCCCGTGAAACGCTCACCACTCTCGCGCGCATCAAGCTTCGTTATTATTGCCACTCGTTTCAAATGAAATGGCTTGCCTCTTCCTTGCACCTCCCTCAATAGAAGCCTTTCGCTTTTTACCAACCATATTCAATAATGGATGCACGAGATATTTAATGATACAAATGAAAAAGGTTCTTTGCGCACTGGAGATACGTTCACGCACTTCCGCATTGCAACGAATTGGACAGAAGAAGGTAGATGCTGGGTGAGCTGAGCTCTCACAGCGCCAGGCGTCGGTATTAGCGGCGGAAAGAAGCACTACTCGGAAAAAAATACAAAATCGAACTTACGAACATTTTTCGACATAAACGCAATTTGCAGACATGTTCGTATGTACCGTTGTTCGTAAGTCATATGTTCGTAAGTAGGGGAGCGTCTGTACATCTTTTGCAAAAGTAATGACTGGTTCGCATCAAGAGGACTGTGAATTGCTTTGGGCATCAAGATGGTTCACATCGAAATGTGGATTGTTTTGGAAAGCATGAAGATGGTACACAACAAGCGCTCTCGGGAACTGTGGATTATTTTGGGAAGCATCGGCTTCTGAAGATGGTACACAACAAGCGCTCTTGGGAACTGTGGATTGTTTTGGGAAGCATCAGCATCTCAGGATGGTTCACATCAAAACTCTCTTGGGAAGATTCGACAGACCTACAATTGTTTTGAGAACTGAGATAAACTGTTATGAGACTCTAAAAATGTTTAGACTTCTGTGGGGCATGGCGTTAAAATCTTATGAATAAATTAGTGAGAGAGACTTTGAGTTGTGAGAATGATCTTGACCGGACACGCGGGTGGATGTATTCTCTTCTTGCAAGAATTAAAAGATGTGACTTCAGATGCCTCTTTTATTGAAAGGTGAATTTGGAAATACCTAAGTATTAACCTATCATTTTTGGTCCTTCGAGCCTGTGGTCAACAAACAGAAGCAGAATCCAGCGCTTCCGTTCGATATCTGGGAAGACCGTGCGCACGGCGTCTAATACCCTTTGCGGGCTGGATTATTCGACGGAGCTCCCTGGATAGTCTTCTCTAAAAATCGTTATAGTTGTGCACAGGAAAAAAGAAGCGACATTTCAAGATAAGAATGCTGCTTTCGCAGCGAGCGCGAAGGTCACAGTTAGCGGCTAAGGGCGCGCTTCCGTTTGAACATTTCACAATAAGAGCAAAACATGGTCTGCAAGGAATGCAGGGTTATGCGATTACTTTCGCATTCATTTTTCGGGTTTTAAACAGAAATATATTTTAAGGTGATGGAAAATCTGTTTTGGTAAAGATTGATTTGGTAAAAGCTTTGGATTTGGGAATAAAGCAAAATAGCCATTTTTGAGCAATTTGTGGATTTCAAAGGGCTCTTCATTAAAGAAAATTAGCTTTTGGAGGATAAAAGAATATTAATACTGTTTTTGAATGGTTGAATTGTTCAAAATACTTTAATATAGGAGATTGGCTGGTTAAAGAAAAAAAAGGGATTGGAAAATTTTCAATAGTATGGCATATTGGTGACAATTTGTGGGTCCTTTATTAAACATTGAAAATTGTAATTAGGAAATGCCTAGTAAAAGGTTGATTTCTCTAATTTAATTATTGTAGATTTTTATTGTAGTAACAGAGAGCTATAGGAAATAGCTCTTATCTTAAGTAAACATCGTATGAGTTGATTTGCAAATTATGTCTTAGGTATTGAGAATTATTTGGTTGTTAAAGATATCAGACATGAAATTAACAACGCAGAAATGGCATGAGAAAATTCATGGCATTCGTCCAAATTATTAGGTAAATTGTACCTGGCTGGGGTAGATAAAATAATTGATTTAGGATAGGCATGATTTCCCTGGGACTGGGGGAACATGGGGTGTTTTTCAAGTGCACAGAAGAACATTCCCTGTTTGTCCTGAGCGGGTGAAATATGCTTTGGCGTGGGGCATGTTGATGACTATTAGGATATTACGGATTGGATAAGCATTGATCAAATTGATACAACCAAATGACGTTGCTTTCTATTGCTTTAAGGGCATACAAATTAAGAGAACTTTAGCTTAAAACTTATCGCATTGCAATTATGGGGTTAATGCACTTAAATGTTATGGTGATAATGATTGGCAAGAACAAGCTTAGATAAGGGGGAAAGGAACAATTCTCCAAGTTCCAAAATCTGGCTAAAGAAACAGATTGTTTGTCGCTTTGGGTTTTGACAAAATGCATTGGCGCATGAATTCTGGGGTATTTGGGGAATGAGACTCCCATATCTAAAACAAATTCGGGGGAAATTTGGAAATAGGCTCTATTTGGCACTGGATGCCAAAAATCTGGTGGGGCCTTTCATGGTATGAAACAAGTGATGAAATTATGTTTATGTTCAAAATTAGCACCTCCAAATTATAAAATATCAACCTTTGAGTAATGCTTTAAGTAGATGGGTTGTCTAGGAATAAAATGGAATGGGCAAAATTCGAACGGAATGCGAGATACATTGACGGCTACTAAAACAAACTTTAGAGGTGAAACTATTGCCGCCTCAATTCTGCGTACAAACAGCTAAACTGATAGCATTAACAGAGGCTATAACTTAATGCGAAATATGGAGGTAATTTTTTTACAAACGGTTAATATACTTGAGTGGGGGTGTGTGTGTGTTTCAATGTGTCACAACTTTTCCGTTATTGCATTGTTGGCAAACAAAGAGTTAATCACAGCCACTCGCATGGCAGTCGCTCATCCACACTGACTAGGGCGACGAACGGCGGCAATTGAACTTCCAAAACAAATTTCTATTTGTAGATGTGTGACACGCGAATATAATACATTAATTGCCTACTTCCTTCTGGAATGATTATTGCTGATAGGGCAGCAAAGGGGGTGAACTACCAAGAAGCCCCACTGGGGATGGTGGTTTACACCTGTGATGAAAATTTACGGGCCACTGATGGGTAAACGACCCAAATTGAAAGACTAGTTATTAACGCATCAACCTTGCGGTTTGAGGATCCACTAATGGAAGCGGGGTGGATCCAGTCCTTCCAGAGTGTGGAGTATTCCTGGTGTCCTCGAGATTATGGATGCTAGACTGGTTGAACACTCTAAATTCCCCTGATTGAGTGTGATCGTGGATGATGGTCTGTCTTTTTGTGTTTTTGATTGGCTAGCCACCAAGATATAATCTATCAATCAAATATCAAGGTGGAAAAGGATTTGGAAATTTGATATTGATTTCTGAAATCGCCAATAAGCCTTTCGGGGATGGCGGCGGCAGGTTAGTACAAAAACAAAAACAAAAACAAAAAGAAAGAAAAAAAATTCACCAAATGAAATTTTTGACAGGAATGCAGCAGCAATACTCCACATTTGAAATTTAACGTGGAGAAACAAATAATCTGCTCTGCGAAATGTGAGATTTGGATCACTGAGGTAATAACAAAAACAAACAAAAACAAATTGGTACCTCAGCTTACTTGGGTGAGCTGCTTTTAACAAAGCTAGCTTGAGTCATGGGAAGTCCTTTGTCTCGACAGGGGGGTGGTGACCTCGGTACGGTGCCACTACACAACTTATAGGGTTAAGTTGGTGGCAGAGCATGCTTAACCTGTGCTCGGCATATCAGTGCACAATTTTAAATTCCAAAGATTTATAGTGATAATGGCACCCAAATTGTGTTAACAAAAAAGATGTGCTGGATGGACAGAAGGTTCCATATCTCGTTATGAAATCACTGCCTACATAGTTCAACAGGACAACAAGATAGGGAAATCCTATTTAGTAGACCATACAAATCACCATTATTCACTGCACGATTGGAACTGAAAAAATATTTAAGAAAACACATTCAAATTGGGTTAGCAGAAGGAAACTGCTTCTCAACAGGAAACGGACTCTCATATGTACCATTGTTCGTAAGTCGTATGTTCGTAAGTAGGGGAGCGTCTGTACATCTCTTGCAAAAGTAATGACTGTGGTTCGCATCAAGAGGACTGTGAATTGCTTTGGGCATCAAGATGGTTCACATCGAAATGTGGATTGTTTTGGAAAGCATGAAGATGGTACACAACAAGCGCTCTCGGGAACTGTGGATTATTTTGGGAAGCATCGGCTTCCGAAAATGGTACACAACAAGCGCTCTTGGGAACTGTGGATTGTTTTGGGAAGCATCAGCATCTCAGGATGGTTCACATCAAAACTCTCTTTGGAAGATTCGACAGATCTACAATTCTTTTGGGATCTGTGATAAATTGTTATGAGACTCTAAAAATGTTTAGACTTCTGTGGGGCATGGCGTTAAAATCTTATGAATAAATTAGCGGTCTACCGCCATCAATGGCAGCCGGACGTCCGATTCATGTTGACTGCTGCGTTATATATCCACTTGATGGAGCTCTAATAACAGAAATAGCATCTGCACCTCAGTCAACATTAATCGGAGGTCTACCGCCGTCAATGGCAGCTTATTGATAATGTGTTTAATTTGGGACAATAATAGTATAAAAGAGGCAAGTTTGTCTATACCAGGGGTGGGCAAACTTTTTGAATGGCAGCTTATTGATAATGTGTTTAATTTGAGACAATAATAGTATAAAAGAGGCAAGTTTGTCTATACCAGGGGTGGGCAAACTTTTTGAATGGCAGTTTATTGATAATGTGTTTAATTTGGGACAATAATAGTATAAAAGAGGCAAGTTTGTCTATACCAGGGGTGGACAAACTTTTTGACTTGCGGGCCAGAATGGATACTAAAATTTGACAGCATTTGGACACGCAATGTAATTTATCAAAGCTGAGGATTGAAATATAAGAAAAAAGACACAATTGAAGGTGAAAATTTATTTTCAAATTTACTTTCAGCATTAAGAACATATTATTCAACGAAAGAAAGCAGTCTTTAAATTGAGAGTGATGAGCGGTATTGCAGGGCAAAGGGAAATGAATGAGGTCATTGATTTTTACTATAATTTGGACAACGTCGGCGGGCCGGATTAAAAAGCCTAACGGGCCGTATATGGCCCGCAGGCCGTACTTTGAAAAACGTGTACACACGCCAATACGAGCGAATCCGGTGACGAATAACATGTACACACACACCAATAATACGCAACTTATTGGTAATTTTGATATTAGATATTTAGATATTAATGCTCTTACATTGTCAATGCAATTACAAACTCACTCTCTCATGATTATAATTTTGAGAGTGAGAGATTACCTGGTTGATCGCTTTCAACAGTAAACTCTCTCTCTCTCATGATTATAATTTTGAGAGCAAGCGAACCCGGCGACGACGAAACGTCCGTTCGACGAAATGTCCGGCGGCAGGGTGCTCTGGTTAGATTAACCCAAAATGGTTCACAAATAAACATCCAGGTATTAGAATGGCCAAGTCAGAGTCCAGACCTGAATCCTGCTGTTTTAATCAAATCAAATCAAAAGCCTTTATTGTCATCATACACAGCTGCGTGTAACGAAATTGGTGGTCCTACTCCACAAAGTGCGTTTTCCCAAGAAAAAAAACCATAAATAGTAATATAAAAGTATAAAAAGTCACATCCCGGCTAGGTGAATTCTAAAATATTGCACAGTCTAAGATATTGCACACCCCGAAGTTATTGCACAGAAGGGATTGTGTGTCATGCTGGCTGTGGGAAAAAAATGTTCTTAAGTCTATTTGTCCGTGCTTTGTGAGACCTGTAGCGTCTGCCAGAGGGCAGCAGCTGGAACAGATTGTGACAAGGGTGGTATTGGTCCCTGACAATGTTCCTGGCTCTGCTGAGGTAGCGAGGGCTGGCAATGTCATCCAGAGGGCAGAGAGCAGCCGATGATCTTCTGGAGAGTGTTGATCACTCTCTGCATGGCCTTTCTGTCTGCTCCGTGCTTCCAGCGTACCACACTGTAATGCAGTATGCCAGGATGCTCTCCACATTGGCTCTATAGAACGTTACCAGAATCTCAGTGTCCAAGTTGTTCCTCCTGAGTACCCTCAGAATGGAGTCGTTTCTGGGCCTTCTTCACCACTGCCATGGTGTTTGTAGACCAGGAGAGCTTGTCCGTGATGTGGACCCCCAGGAAATTGAAGGACTGGACCCTGTCTATGCATACTCCATTTATGAGGAGTGGGGCCAGATCTGTGCTGCGTTTGCAAAAGTCCAGGATTATTTCTTTAATCTTCGTGGTGTTTAGTGTGAGATTGTTCACCAAACACCATGAAGACAGTTTGTTGACCTCATCTCTGTAAGCAGACTCATCCCACCCTGAGATGGGTCTGACCACAGTGGTGTCATCGGCAAATTTGATGAAGGAGTTAGACTGGTACAAACACTATCCAACCTCACTGAGTTTGAGCTGTTTTGCAAGGAATAATGGGCAGCAATTTCAGTCTCTCAATGTGCAAAACTGATAGACATACCCCAAGCGACTTGCAGGTGTAAATGCAGCAAAAAGTGGCGATAAAAAGTATTTCTCTGTTTTCAGAATTCTAAATTTTCAGAATGTGTTTTAGCTTTCAATTGCACTGTGCCACATACCTGGTTCTCAACCAGCATTGCAATATCAACAAACATATCATGGAGCTCTTTTATGCTGCTCTCCAATCTAATGATGTCTTTATGACGAGCCTCAATCTCGTCCAGGGCCTGCTGGTTTATTTTTGAATCCGTAATCTGTGAAAAAAAATCACACGGTTACAAGTGGGGAAAAATGTAACTACTTCTGTTTACAATCATTCTTCCACAAGACCTAGCCTTCTCAAGCAAGTGCAGAGCCTAAAAAAAGGATACCGTATTTTCACACCTATAAAACGCACCGCCTTAAAGAGTGCAGTCTCAGTTGGGAGTGTATTTTCAGTTTTTTGTCAATTGAGGTAGAGAGAGAGGTAGAGAGAGAGGTAGATAGAGAGAAAGGGAGAGAGGTAGAGAGAGAGAGGGAGAGAGGTAGAGAGAGAGGTAGAGAGAGAGGTAAAGAGAGGTAGAGAGACATAGATAGAGAGATACAGAGAGGTAGATAGAGAGGGGTAGAGAGAGAGGTAGAGAGAGTGAGAGGTAGAGAGAGAGGTAGAGAGAGTGAGAGGTAGAGAGAGGTAGCGAGAGGTAGAGAGAGGTAGAGAGAGGGGTAGAGAGAGTTAGAGAGAGAGGTAGAGAGAAAGGTAGAGAAAGGTAGAGAGAGGTAGAGAGAGAGGTGGAGAGAGAGGTGGAGAGAGAGGTGGAGAGAAGTAGAGAGAGGTAGAGAGAGTCAGAGGTAGGAGAGAGGTAGAGAGAGTCAGAGGTAGGAGAGAGGTAGAGAGAGAGAGAGGGAGAGGGAGAGGGAGTCAGAGGTAGGAGAGAGGTAGAGAGAGAGAGGTAGAGAGAGAGGTAGAGAAAGAGGTAGAGAGAGTCAGAAGAGAGAGTCAGAAGTAGAGAGAGGTAGAGAGAGGTAGAGAGAGAGGTAGAGGGATAGAGAATAGAGAGAGGTAGAGAGAGAGGTAGAGGGATAGAGAATAGAGAGATACGTAGATGGGTAAATGGGTGGATAGAGACAGGGAGAGACAGGTAGAGACAGAGAGAGACGGAGGGAGACGGAGAGAGACGGAGAGACGGAGAGGGACGGAGAGGGACGGGGAGGGACGGGGATGGACGGGGAGGGACGGGGAGGGAGGGGGAGGGAGGGGGAGAGACGGAGAGGGACGGAGAGGAACGGAGAGGGACGGAGAGGGACGGAGAGGGACGGAGAGGGACGGAGAGGGACGGAGAGGGACGGAGAGGGACGGAGAGGGACGGAGAGGGACGGAGAGGGACGGAGAGGGACGGAGAGGGACGGAGAGGGACGGAGAGGGACGGAGAGGGACGGAGAGGGACGGAGAGGGACGGAGAGGGACGGAGAGGGACGGAGAGGGACGGAGAGGGACGGAGAGGGACGGAGAGGGACGGAGAGGGACGGAGAGGGACGGAGAGGGACGGAGAGGGACGGAGAGGGACGGAGAGGGACGGAGAGGGACGGAGAGGGACGGAGAGGGACGGAGAGGGACGGAGAGGGACGGAGAGGGACGGAGAGGGACGGAGAGGGACGGAGAGGGACGGAGAGAGACAGAGAGAGAGAGAGATATTTTCAAATTCAAGACATAAATTCCCCGCAGTACTGATTGGCCAAGCAATGTCACGTGATCATCTGCAGCCAGTGATTGTCAAGCGGGGCATGTTATTGTGAATAGACATGATGATTCGATATGGGTTGACCTCTGCGGCAGAGGCTCTATATATATAGCATATTTATATATACAATAGTGTTTCAATTCATTTCAGTCGCAGTAATTACTCTAGATATGATTGTTCACGCTTGAACATAGAAAAAATTAAACTCATTTTGAAGCCAGGATTGTAACAAATATTTACCCCAGCAGTGAAAAAAGTGGCATTGCCTCCCTCCAGCAAATCTTCCAGTTCTTCATCAGTTGTTGCTTTGCCGGCTTTGATCAAAAACAGAATAAATTAATAAATACTTTCTTTTTCTGAATTTAAATTTCCTGTTTTTTTAATTTAGGTTTTCAAGATTCAGAACAGAAAACAACAATAGAAAATACCAAACAAACATGAAAATCTGAAAATTAAAATTTGATTACATGGGCCTAACCCTTTTAGATTAGATTAACTTTATTCATCCCGTATTCGGGAAATTTTATTGTCACAGTAGCAAGAGGGTGAGAATACAGACAGGCAAATACATTTTAGACATAAATAAATAGGTAATAAATAAATACATAAGTAAAAATAAATATATAAATAAATAAGCATGTTGCTGATATATATATATATATATATATATATATATATATATATATATATATATATATATATATATATTTATATATATATATATATATATATATATATATATATATATATATATATATTTATATATATACATACATATACATACATACACAGATGTACATGCATACATACAGTTGGTCTTAACATTCAGCCATTTGTTTTGTTAAAGAGCCTGACATCTAATGGGAGGAAGAATCTGCGGAAGCGCTCCTTCCTGCAATTAGGGTGCAGCAGTCTATTGCTGAAAGAACTTCGGAGGGTCTCCACAAACTCATGCAGGGGGCGGGAGGTGCTGTCCATGATGTACATCATCCTGGTCAGCATCCTCCTCTCTCCCACTTCCTCCACAGAGTCCAAAGGACAGTCCAGAAGAGAGCTGGCCCTCCTGCCCAGCTTAATCAGCCTGTTCCTGTCCCTCTCCGTGCTCCCGCATCCCCAACAGACCACTGCATAAAACACTATAGATGCCACCACAGTGTCGTAAAAGGTCCTCAGCACTGTCCTGCACACTTTTAGAAAGTACCTTTTCTTAATTCTTCCGACAGAACAAGGCCGCTCCGCTCTGCTGATCTCACTTATCGCTACTTATCTATTTATTACTTATTTCTTGATTATTTCTTGATTATTTATTTGTCTGTTGTGGTAGTTGGTGCACTTCGTAGGGAAGCTTTAAATCTCACTTTACTTTTATAATGACAATAAAAACCATTCAATCCAATTCAATAACGTAATGGTATTTAATAGACAAAACCACTTACTGATTTCAAGCTGTCGGGCAATTCGTCCTTTACTCTTGTCTCTGAAGTCAACTTGTGCTTCGTTGTATTTTGTCATTACCTCGACAAATTTCTTTGCAAGGATAGCATGCTGTGGAATTTAAATATTTAGAATATTGCATGTTAATGAAAGTAAAAATGAAATTCAAAAACTCATTACAAAAATAATTTTGTTTATAAAACATTATGCATCAATCAAATTAATACCATTCAGCCTGATTCATTGAAAGTCCAGTGTCCCAAATTCCATTTTCACTATTAGTAATTTCGCCCATTGTTGATTTGAAGAATAGTCTGTAAAATTTTAAATTGTAGTTCTTTAAATCATCCAAATAATACTCATTTGTAATTTAATTTGTCTATAATAAATTGTTCATTCATCTTCCATAACACCTGAACCTCATAAGGTTCACAAAGTCACTGTCGCTTTTCCAGCTTACCAGAGACAGGTACACATTGAGCTGGTTGTCAACCAATAGGAGGTCACAATAAGCAAACAAATTACTCATGCGCACATTCACACCTCAAGATAAATTTGTGTTAAATCAACCTTGCATGCATGCTTTTGGAATGTTTGTGTATGGAATTACTGAGTGCTAAATTTCTTGTTCACTCACGTTCCTTATCTATCGCAAAGTTCATAAAGTGTTGCCAGCAATGTTCCCTCTAAGCTGCGCGCGTGCGCAATTGCGCACTACTCTCGTCTTCTCTGCGCACAGCAAATCATATGGAGCGCACAAAATAAAATCCCAATTATTATTATTTTTAAAATTATTTTTAGCTGTGAGGCCGACGCGCAAACCACTCATCCGCCGGGCCGCCCGTTCATAGATATTAATCATTACATTTAATTATTACTAAATCATTTATGTGTCGTATACATGCACCTGCTTATGGCAGGTGTGATACTGGTGTGTGCCCATAGCGAGCAATGATGATGTTGCTCACATTGGTACTCAGTGTGCTCAGGGAGGTTGTCTTTCTGCCCAGACAAACAAAAATTAGAGGGAACATTGGTTGCCAGTACAATTGGCAATGAAGACGATGCCCACCATGTTGAAGAGAATGAGTGTTATGTTTGAACAGACATGTACACACGCTTTTCATTCTTAACCACACTCCTTTACTTTTTTAGTATACAATACCAATAACTCACGTGCCTGTGACTCCACACAAAGCTCCCGTAATACCAGATATTTATCTGTGTGAGTGTGTTTTGCAGAGACAACAATAAATTCAGCTGTTAAAAGAGATTTTCTTTCCAATGTTTTAAGAACATTTGCATGAAATAGGATGAGCCGCCTCGTGGTGTAGATGTTCACTTGCCTAACTTCGGTGCAGGCAGGCGTGTGCTTGATTGCTGCTGGTGGCGGTATAATTGTGAGTGAGTTTGTCTCTTTGTGTATCCTATAGCTGACTGGCGACCAGTCTATGGTGTAGTCTGCCTTTTGCCAAAAGTCAGCTGGGTAAGGCTCCAGCAATCCCTGCAACCCTTTCAATGATGCGCAGTATGGAAGAAGAATGAATGCATGAAATGGTAAAACTCCTTTATATCTAGTAAGAAAAGAATTACAGGCTGTCCTCAATTGAAGACACTGGGTTAAAATGAACATACCCCCATCTTTAGTAACGTTATTTATACTACTGAAAAAATAATTAAAAAATTAAAAAGTCTTCATTAAGAGCTCCACAAATAGAGACCTTTTTTTAAAGGAACAACTCAGCTGGGTACAATTAGACTCCTCTGTTAAATCAATTGCTTCATCTAAGGCAGCGGTCCCCAACCACCGAGCCGGGGACGGTACCGGTCCGTGAGCCACCTGGTGCCGGTCCGTCAGAGACATACAGTCATACCTCTACTTACGAATGCCTCTAGGTGCGAAATTTCCAGGTTACGGAAGGTTTTTGTATGCAAATGAATACCTCGAGGTAAGAAAAATATCCAAATTAAGAAACCCCCCCAAAAGTACATGCATTTCTTATCCGTTATTTTATTTTGAAAATATTGTCGCGGATGCAATGATTCTCGCTTTAGAAGCTCACTCCACCATATACTGGGCTCTCATTGGCTGTCTCAAAAAACCCCTCCATTTTCTTTAACCCATTGTCTGCTTAAAGTTATTTGTGCTTGGGGAAGCTGAGGCCAAGTGCCATGACCTAAACCGCAGCCTTCGATGGGCGAAATTGTGCTGTGGGGGCAGGCGATGAGCCGTTTGGTCAGTAATACGGAGGTTGACGTGTTAGTTGGTTGATGTGCACCAAAATGGATCTTGAGTAAATGCAACGCTCTGCAATACGCGAGGAACTCAACAAGAAGGCAAATCAGAAATACGCAGTTGTTGTATTATGACAATAAAGGCTTTGACTTGAAATAAACGGGGGAGAAACAAACTTTCCGATTTCGTGGAAAAACATCGTGAATGAACTCTCAACGGAGCATGAGCGAATGCAACACTCGGCAATTCACGAGGAATTCAACGAAAAGGCAGCCGAAGAGGAAGCAGCCACAATCGCAACAGCACAAATCAGAAAAAAAACGGGGGGGAAACAAATTTTCCGACTTCGTGGAAAAATCATCCTGAAAAAGTATTCACGTGTCGTGCCCACTTTGTGGACGTTTGTTTTGTGGATTTTAGAAACATTATTAAACGTCGTCAAAGGCAATCGTCTTTGTATATATATTTTTAAAAAAATGTTTGTCAACCAGCACTGTAGAGCAGGTAAGAACCAGCCAGTAGTGACTTATAAAATGGGTGTAAAATTACATTTCAAAGAAATCTCTCATTTTATATTCCGAACCGCTTTATCCTCATTAGGGTCGCGGGGGGTGCTGGAGCCTATCCCAGCTGACTCTGGGCCAGAGGCGGCGTACACCCTGAATCGGTGGCCAGCCGATCGCAGGGCACAAGGAGACGGACAACCATGCACACTCACTCCCATACCTAGGTGAAATTTTGAGTGTCCAATCAGCCTACCATGCATGTTTTTGGAATGTGAGAGGAAATCGAAGTACCAGGAGGAAACCCACGCAAGCCCGAGGAGAACATGCAAACTCCACACAGGTGGACGTGACCAGGATTTGAACCCAGGACCCCAGAGCTGTGAGGCCAACGTGCTAACCACTCACGACACCGGGCCGCCCTTCAAAGAAATCATAAAACTTAAATGCTTGTTGATGATTAATGTTGTTGTTTGAATTATTAATCCTGTGTTTATTAAATGTATGTTCATGTTTGTGTGCTATCCCTATGTTGCATCCTGGTAGCTTTCTCTTGTTCCCATGCGTTTTAACACGGGTTTGTCATACCTGTCAACCTCTGCCGATAACTGCCCTTGTAAATGATTATGATTCCCCTTACAAACCCCCCAAAAACCTTACAAACACCGTACGAGTCGTACGGTGTTTGTAAGTTTTTTGGGGGGTTTGTAAGGGGAATAATAATCATTTATAAGGGCAGTTATCGGCAGAGGTTGACAGGTATGGTTTGTACATATAATTGTTATTCATTTTGTGACATTAATAAATACTTTTATGATCATTTTCTCTCATTTTTGTGTTTCTTGCATCTTTCTTATAAAATTGGCACATGTTGACCAATTTTAAAGGGTTTAGTTGGTAGATGTGTGAGGACCGTGGAATGAGAGAATTTACATATAAATATGTGTGTGAGGTATGAGTGTGTATATATATGTATATATAATATATATACACACACACATATATATATATATATATATATACAGTGGTACCTCGTCATACGACCGCTCGTCATACAAAATGCTCGTCTTACGGGGGAAATTTCGATCGAATAATTCGCCCATGATGCGGTCAAAATTTCGTGATGCGACCAAGCCAGGTGGCCATGGCATTTTTTTTTTTGCATATCTTTCGTGTATAACTGTTACGATCTTGCTGCGTCGTCGCGGCGCGATCGGGAATATCTTAGGACCCATGCGCGGGAGACGTGAGTTGACTCGAGCCAGTTGGCTTCAAACGACATTCTTTAATAAATAAACAAGGGTCTACAAATCCACAATGGCCTGGAAACAAAACGGCAGCATGCTACGCGCACGCACACACAAAAGAGACGATCGGGCAATGGTCCTCTGACTCATTGCTCCTTAAATAATAAAACCAGGAAGCAATCAGCAGATTGACTGCAGCTGCTTCCCTGACGGCACGTCAGGAGGGACAAAACAGGCCACTCCTGACAGTACCTCCCCTCTAACGGACGGATCCTAGACGTCCTAATGCCGAATGTCCATGAAAAGCGAAAGACAAAAATCAGACAGGGAGGGAGGGCTCTTGAGCTCCGTTCTCATCGTCCAGGGGGCGTCCCCGCCAGCCCGTGAAGAGACGAGAGAGGGGCCGGTCCGGCGGGCGTCCGCGCCGGCCGGTGACGAGGCGTGGAAGTGGTCGGTCCGGCGAGCGTCTGCGCCGGCCGATGACGAGGCGTGGGAGTGGTCGGTCCGGCGGGCGTCCGCGCCGGCTGATGACGAGGCGTGGTCGGTCCGGCGGGCGTCCACGCCGGCCGGTGACGAGGTATCGAGGTGGGCGGTCGGGCGGGCGTCCAGGTCGGCCCTTGGAGAGGAGTGGGAGTAGCCGGTCCGGCGGGCCTCCCTGCTGGTCCTTAAGGTGCTGGCCAAGCCCCCTGCCCTTAACAGACACCAGAATCTTAGAACGGTCGTCGGGCACCTTACCCTGGCTGCTCGGGGGGCCGCCTGCCCCCTCGGCCGAGAGGGCCGGAGAGTCGCTCTCGCCGCCGCCGCCAACCCCCTCGTCCAGGGGCGCCGGAGAGTCGCTCTCGCCGCCGTCGCCGGCCCCCTCGTCCAAGGGCGCTGGAGGGTCGCTGCCGCCGTCGCCGGCCCTCTCGTCCAGAGGCCCCGGCGCATTGCCGCCGCTTCCAGGCGGGCAAGAGCTGGGCGGGCAAGAGCTGGGCAGGCAAGAGCTGGGCAGGCAAGAGCTGGGCGGGCAAGAGCTGGGCGGGCAAGAGCTGGGCAGACCGGAACCGGGCGACCAGGAACCGGGCGACCAGGAACCGGGCGACCAGGAACCGGGCGACAAGGAACCGGGCGACCAGGCACCGGGCGACCAGGAACCGGGCGACCAGAAACCGGGCAAACAGGAACTTGGCAAATAGGAACTTGGCAAACAGGAACTGGACGGACCAGCCGGCACCGGAAGCTTGGTTCGTGGCTTCGGCACGGGTGCGACTGGCGGCCCAGGTGGCAAAGGGAGTAACTTGCGTGGCTTGGGCACGGGTATTTGAGAAGCTTGGAGCGGCGTGGTCGGGCGAGAAGCTTGGAGCGGCGTGGTCGGGCGAGAAGCTTGGAGCGGCGTGGTCGGGCGAGAAGCTTGGAGCGGCGTGGTCGGGCGAGAAGCTTGGAGCGGCGTGGTCGGCCGAGGAGCTTGGAGCGGCGTGGTCGGCCGAGAAGCTTGGTCAGGGGCTCGAGCGTCCAGGCCCTCCTTCCGCTTCTCCCTGCGGCATGGCGCTTGCCGCCGCCTCCGGGAGGGCGGCACAGCACACCGGCCGCCATGTGGTGGCCCATCGTAGCTGGCTAGCCGACCAGGTGAAAGACCTCGCTGCTGCGCCTCCCCAAAAAAACAAGACGGGCGGTGTTCGAAACTCCTACCGGAGCCTCCCCGCCGGCCGCCACGTGGTGGTCCCTTGTAGATGGCCCACCCACCTGGCATGCTGGTCGGGGTAATCCAGGTCGGAGCAATCGGAGGAGTATTGGTCAACGTCCTCCGGTGGAGCGTATCGGAGTCCAAACCGGCTAAGAAAATCACTGTCCGAGTCCGAATCTCCAGCATACAAATCTATTAGCTCCCGGTCGTCCTCACCTTCAGAAAAGTCAGAGTCCCAACCGACAAAGATTTGGCGTTCCAATGGGGCCAAGGGAGGCTGGGGATTCTCCCTCCATTGAGAAAAAAACTCGCTGGAGCTTGAATTCAAATAACTAATTCAAATATCTTAGGACCCATGCGCGGGAGACGTGAGTTGACTCGAGCCAGTTGGCTTCAAACGACATTCTTTAATAAATAAACAAGGGTCTACAAATCCACAATGGCCTGGAAACAAAACGGCAGCATGCTACGCGCACGCACAAACAAAAGAGATGATCTGGCAATGGTCCTCTGACTCATTGCTCCTTAAATAATAAAACCAGGAAGCAATCAGCAGATTGACTGCAGCTGCTTCCCTGACGACACGTCAGGAGGGACAAAACAGGCCACTCCTGACAATAACAATATTTACGAGCACCGGATGAGTTATTCAGACCAGGAAACGCACAATGCGCATGCGCGGGGAAAAGAGGGCTTTCTGGGTAATGAAGTATACTCGTGCACACAACGCCGACAGGCAATGGCACTCAGAATAAAACGTTACCCACAATCAATACGTGGGTAAGCTCAGCTGCTGCATTTCCTGTTATTTTTATCTAATACGAGGAGTATTATATTACTTCCCCGTTGGCTGCTCATAAGAACATCAGGGGGACTGGCTCGCAACAGCATCCCCGGTAGCAACTCTATCATAGGCGCCGTTCGAGGGGATTCGAACACAGATGATACAAGCTAAAAGGAGCCACTAGCCAGCGCCCCCGAAGCTCCCATGAGCAGCGGCGCGATCGCTGATAAAAGACTGCTGCTCGTTGGCAAGTGGTCGTGCGTTATCCGATTGTGAGGACATTTGTGTGCATCATTTTCGGAATATTTTGAAGGGATTAGTACGACAACAAACAGCCCATCGATAGCGAACGTGAGGGTAGAGTGTTTGTTCCGTTTACGAGTGCGTTGTGTGGAAAAAAAAAACAAAGCCCCACGCCCCTTTTGTGCCCCTCTCCCCTTGGCGAAATCCGCCCAATTTTAGTTAGATTAAACACTTTATTTCTATTAAACCACTTGTTATTTATTACTTTGTCAATATAAGGCGAAATATAAGAAATAAAACATTTTTTTCAATCCAATATCCTGTTTTGGGTGTTTTTTTCAGAGAGTTGGAACGAATTAATTTGTTTCCCATTCATTTCAATGGGAAACTTCCGCTCAAGTTACGAGAATCTTGTCATACGAGCTCAGTCCCGGAACGGATTAAGCTCGTATCTCGAGGTACCACTGTATATATATATATATATGTATATATATGTATACATGTGTATATATGTATGTGTGTATGTGTGTATGTGTATGTGTGTGTGTGTGTATGTGTACGTGTGTACGTGTGTACGTCTATTTCAACGGCATGCCGTTCTATTTTTCAAACTTATATATATATATATATATAGATAGGGAGAGAGGGAGAGATAGGGAGAGATAGGGAGATTTATGGATATATATATATATATATATATATATATATATATATATATATCCATAATATATATATCTCCCTCTCTCCCTATCTCTCTCTCTCTCTCTCTATATATATATATATATATATATATGTATGTATATATATATATATATATATATATATATATATACATATATATATAGAGAGAGAGATAGGGAGAGAGGGAGATATATATATATATATCCATAAATCTCCCTATCTCTCCCTCTCTCCCTATCTATATATATATGTTGCTGATATATATATATATATATATATATATATATATATATACATATATATATACATATATACATATATACATATATATATACATATACATATATATATACATATATATATACATATATACATATATATATATATCAGCAACACGCTTATATTTATTTTTACTTATGTATTTATTTAAAACCTCTATTCAACGGCATGCCGTTCTATTTTTCAAACTTATATATATATATTTATATATATATATATATATATATATATATATATATATATATATATATAGAGAGAGAGAGAGAGAGAGAGGGAGAGATAGGGAGATTTATGGATATATATATATTTATCCATAATATATATATATCTCCCTCTCTCCCTATCTCTCTCTCTATATATATATATATATATATATATATATAAGTTTGAAAAATAGAACGGCATACCGTTGAAATAGAGGTTTTAAATAAATACATAAGTAAAAATAAATATATAAATAAATAAGCGTGTTGCTGATATATACATATATATATATATACACACACATATATATATACATATATATATACACACATATATATATATATACATATATATATATACATATATATATATATATATATATATATATATATATACATATACATATGGCACCTCTAATTGAACGTCACTACGTGGGAAAGTTTGAAAAATAGAGCGGCATGCCGGTGAAATAGAGGACAGACAATTTTGCACCGGTGAATCATAATATAACAAACAAATTTAAATGAACTTGGATTACGATGCAGACACACTCAAAAATAAGTTTAATCTAACCTTACACTAAACTTAATTCTAATTTTGTTTTACATTTTTATACCTTCTCTTGGCCGGGTTGGCTGTTTGCCCCGCCTCCACCCTCACTTTTACTATCAATAGGCTGTTTGCTGTTGTATTCCATTCAAAATATTTCGAAAATGATGCACACAAATGTCCTCACAATAGGATAACGCACGACCACTTGCCAACGAGAAGTAGTCTTGAATTAGCGATCGCTCCGCCAACGGGAGCTAACAGGCTAAGGGGGGAAAAACACTGAAAAAATGCAACGCTCCGCCCAGTGCCCGCAGAGACATTACAAAGAGGGATTTGCGACCAGAGACATTACACGAGGGTGTTGCGGGAGAGAGCCAGTGCCCCTGATGTTCTTATGAGCAGCCAACGAGAAGTAATATATACTATTCGCGCTGAGTGAGTGACAGAAAAAAACACTGAAAAAAATGCAATGCTCCGCCCAGTGCCCAGATATCTGTTATACACGAAAGAAATGCGGCAAAAAAAGACAGGACGCTACAATGATAAACAGCCTCTCATGTCTTGGCCACCTGGCTTTCTCGTATCTCGGAATTCTTCTTGTATCTAGAGATAATTATTTGCTCGAAATTTTACTCGTATCTCGAAATGCTCGTATGTCGGGGTGCTCATATGTCAAGGTACCACTGTATACTTAAAGAGAAGTAGGATGGTGATTGCTTTGAGACAAGTGATTAAGAGGATTACATTGATATTTGTTTTACCATGTGTTGTTCTTCTGCTTCTTCTTCTTTTTCACCTCAAGCGCCTGAGGATTACCCTCAGCAGCGCTAGAGCTGCCACTGGAACACGGATAAGTTCATCCAGGGAGTTGCCCAGGCCGCGATGGTAGCGTTCGGTCATTAAGGCCGGACAGCGGAGCCATAAGTGTTCAGACGACTCTGTTTCCTGGTCGCGGTAGCGATCCAAGTCGGATTTCCCCACAAGGTGGAGCCAACGGCGGAGCAGGGGGTGGTGTCCACTGCGGAAACGAATCAGGTCAGTGTGGTCTCCTTTCGATAGGGCAAGTTCTTCCTCTGTGACTTTCGTAGTGTAGGTCTGCAAAAGGCGGGGGTGGGACGTTGGATGATGGCACGTCTTGTGGCTGCGTCCGGGGGGGTATGGGTTTGGTCATCTGACGAGCCAAGTTTAGCTAGGGCATCGGCCAGGTCGTTACCGCATATGTTGCAGTGGCCCGGGATCCACAGTAGCTGTAGTCGCTTAGGCGGAGGGAAAAGGGCGATGTCACCCTGAAGTCTCCGAATGGCGGGGTCTTGCGTGCTGCTTCGAAAAGTATTCTATAATCCTTATAACGCGTGTGTTAGGGTTATTCGGGGATGTTATTATATGTGCATTTTAAATAATTAATATGTATAGGAGCTTCATTTAATTTGGGACCGAGCAAAAAGACGCAGCTGGCTTCGAGGACATTTAATTGTTTTCAGGACTATTGACACCACGTTCCAGGCCAAGGATTGTTGATCTGAGTTCGTGATGAAGATCTACGAAGGACTCTTAAATTGCTTTGACTTGGAAAAAAAATATTACAACTATATACAGTGGTACCTCGTGATACAACATGCTCGTGTTACGACGAAAATTTCGATCGAATAATTCGCCCAAGATACAATCAAAATTTCGTGATGCGACCAAGCCAGGTGGCCATGGCACTGTCTTTTTTGCATCTTTTTCGTGTGTAAAATATATCTACGAGCACTGGGCGGACTTTGCATTTCCCCACCCGTTTTTTCCCCCACGTTGGTGTACATTTACATACCAGGTAAACAATACTATGGATCGGCAGAGTTTTGCAAAGAAAATGCGACCGTTGACAATTGACATGAAACGCGAAATAATTGAAAAATATGAGAGCTCGCTCGGCAATACGAGAGGAATCCGTCAACTATATCCACCATCCTTGGCGCAGTGACATTCACAACGACATGGAGAACCTTCTTTTATTGTGGATAAAAGAAAAACAAGTGCCGTGGATAAAGCCCCCTGAACTGCCCCCCCCCCCGCCTCCCTGGATGCCGCTGTGTCTCCCCTCCGCGAAATGCGTCTAATTTTTCTTCTATTAAACACATTTCATTACTATTAAACCACTCGTTATTTATTACTTTGTCAATATATGGCGAATTAGAAGAAATAAAACATTTTTTCCAATCCAATATCCTGTTTTTGGTGTTTTTTCAGAGGGTTGGAACAAATTAATTTGTTTTCAATTCATTTCAATGGGAAACGTTCGCTCGAGTTACGAAAAGCTCGACATACGATCTCAGTCTCGGAACGGATTACGATCGTATGTCGAGGTACCACTGTACATATGAAAAGACTAAAGTATTAGTAATTAAATACAATATATATATATAAAAAATTGTAAATACTTTAAATGCTGTACTCAGTCAAAATAGTTCTCCACTTGAAATAATAATATCAATAATCGTTCCCACTCAAAAAAAAACACCAAAAAACAATGGGAAAAAAATGTTTGTTGTAATTCCCCATTTACTATCAGAGTAACAAATCACTAGAGTTTATGATGATTAATACTAAAATGAGACATTATTGAGTACAACGCAGAGTGGGCAGAGGGGGAGAGAGACAGAGAGAAAGAGAGAGACTTGACGGATGTGCTCGTAACATAACAACCTTTAAATTTAACTTAAATGAACATCGATTCCTATACACACTGTAATCTTACGTTACACTAAATTTAAACCTTCTTGTTCAACAACCAAGGCCAAGATGTTAATGTATTCCACTCCAGCTTTCGAGGTGAACTTCCTGCTTCTCCATACGTATTCGCGAGCCAGCTTCCCATTTAGAGCTGTTGGGAGTTCTGTGCAGGCCCTACTATCTACCAAGGGAGCTAACGGTAGTCATTGTAATGGCTGTTTACATCCCACTGGATGCTAACATTAGCAAGGCACTTAGGCTCCTGCTAGTGACTGTAAACAAACAGCAGCTTGACCACCCCGATGGAGTCCTTATTGTCGCCGGGGATTCCAACAAAGCATGTTTAAAGACTGTTCTGAATAAGTTCATCCAGTAAGTGAAGTGTCACACCAGAGTAGATAAAACTCTAGACCATGTTTATTCTAACATCAAACATGCTTATAGAGCCACATCCCTCCCTCCCCTTGCTGGATCCAGCCATCTCTGGCTGTCCCTCAACCCCTCATTCACCCCACTCTGGAGGCTAACAAGGCCACAAACAAAGATAATAAAAACATGGCCTGAGGACGCCCTTTCTCAGCTGCAGGACTGTTTTTCCTGCACCATTTGGGAACTTTTTGAACACCAGAACCTCCAGGACTACACGGACACTGTACTTTCCTACATCAAGAACTGCACAGACACTGTCACTGTTAATAAATGTATCCGGGTTTTTTCAAACCAAAAACCCTGGATGACCAGTGAGACACAGGCACCCATTAAATGCCGTAACACCGCCTTCAGGTCAGGGGACAAGTTACATACAGCACTGCCAGAGGAGACCTGAAGAGAGGCGTTACAAAGGCAAGGCTGCATATACAAGGAAAATTGAGGAGCACTTCATAGAAAATAACCCAAAGAAGATGTGGCAGGGAATACGACACATTACAATGACAATAATGTGTCTGTTAACGCAGATGCCTCAGTGGCAGAGGAACTGGACAGTTTCTTTGCCCGCTTTGAGACTGACAAATCGGATTTAGTCTCAACACATCCACCACCTTGCAGCAGTACACTGAAGCTTCAGGAACATGAAGTGAACACCAGGAAGGCTGCTGGCCCTGACGGAGTACCTGGGAAGGTGCTCAAAGCCTGTGCTGACCAGCTGACTGGGGTTCTTCACAAAGATTTTCAATTGTTCCTTGCAACAATCCATCATCCCCTCCTGCCTGAAATCTGCCACCATTATCCCTGTCCCAAAAAAGCCAACCATTGACAGCCTGAATGATTACAGGCCTGTTCCACTTACACCTGTGATCATGAAGTGCTTTGAAAAGCTGGTCGCCCGCCACATCAGGGACACAATCCCTCCCTCAGTTGACCCTCACCAGTTTGCTTATAGAGCAAACAGGTCCACTGAGGACGCCATCGCCGTAGCTCTACACACAGCACTGAGCCACCTGGAGCACCATGGGAACTATGTGAGGATGCTTTTCATTGACTATAGCTCAGCCTTCAACACTATAATACCGGACATTCTGGCTGACAAACTCTCCCACCTTGGACTATCCTCTTCCATCTGCTGCTGGATTAAGAACTTCTTAACCAACCGTCTACAAACTGTTAGACTTGGTCCCCACCTCTCTTCCTCCATTACACTGAGCACTGGCTCCCCTCAAGATTGTGTACTGAGTCCCTTTCTATACTCCCTGTACACATATGACTGTACACCGACCCACCACTCTAACTCCATCATCAAATTTGCCGATGACACCACTGTGGTCGGACTCATCTCAGGAGGGGATGACTTTGCCTACAGAGATGAGCACTACTTCCCTCGTCCTCCCCCTGGTTCCCTGAGATTGGGTCCTATTCCTCGTAACCTCGCCTCGACGTCTCCCCAAAGACGTAACACCAAGAATTCTGAACTCAACTTTACAAGAAGTGACTGGTTCCTTTGTGCCCACAACTAAATATATGTATAATGATATTTTTTTCCTGTGCTAACAATTCACGTTTTAAACGAGTATATGATTCGGGCGATTATCCATTGTTCACTGGATTATAATATCCTTCCACTACAAAGGTAATAACATAACAGTATTGCTGGATTAGATACGAGCAGTTCCATACAATTTGGACACTTTCCAAGATCTCATTGTGCAAACACTGTACTAATTCTATTGTCTCCTCACTGAACATGTCACAGGACCCCCTTTGGGGCCCATTGTATACCTTATTTTACTGGTCCAGACTTTATGGGTACTGACGTATATCCTGATTTGTATTGGTTATGTGGTCACAGTGTGTACACCAAGCTGCCATGAGGGTGGATAGGAACATGTTCCCCAATTTCACTGGAACTCCATTTTCTGCAAGTTGGGCAAATTCACCCTTGGCAAATAGTCGCCGTAAAACACATGCAGTTTTCCCAAAACATGATTCTGTTTGGGTTCTGATGGTCCTCTGAACCATGAACTCTGTACCACAGGACACAAGATTCTTTTTCAGTATTGCCACAAATTTGAGTAGGGAAGGCTATGCTTTTTTGGAAACATTGAATGACAGGTTCTCATCTTTTGTTAATACAACTGAAACTTTTATAGAAACTGCTCGCACTGAACTACATTCATTATGCGAGGTTGTCATTCAAAATCGTTTAGCATTAGGTTTAGTGTTAGCATCTCAAGGAGGTGTCTGTACTCTAATTGGGACTGAATGTTGCACATATATTCGACATAATTTGGCTGATTTGGGGGTGATTGGTAGTAGGATAAAACATCTTACGGATTTGAGAGATGAACTTGCCAAGGAAGATGTCTACGAGTTTAGCTGGATGTCCATGTGATGACAAGGATGGATTTATTGCATACTTTCCTATATATATGTGTGTATATATATATATATATATATATATATATATATATATATATATATATATAATTTGTTTGTTGTGTTTCTTTCCTTTCATGTTGTATTGTTCCACTAGCAAGACTGTAATTTACTAGAATGATTTTTTTCTACAGCTGCTCCACAAATGATCCTTGATGAGGCAGTTTTTCCGGTGTTACCTTTATTACCTCCTAAAGATGATAGTACTACTATTTTGTGATTCCAATTGTCATTGAAATCAAGAGAGGTATTGAAGAGAAAACATTCTTATAATCACATGTATCCTTTCATTGCGTTCAAATAAGTATGTTTTTTAATTGTCTTCTGGTTTGCAGACAAGATGCCTGTGGAATTTATAGTCCTTTGTTGAGTTTGCAGGTAAAAAGTATTTTACATAGCTAATTCAATTATCTTCGTAGGGATGTAAGAGGGAGGTATGGTGGCTTTGTTCCTGATTGCCGAGACAGGCAGGGGAGGATCATACATTTGGACCCGAACTAGTCTCCTTGTTTGGGGAAGGCTTGTCACAGACAGGCCTTTTGTTAACACTTAGTCGCAAAAAGCAAGTTGTGGCAGAGACAGGATAAATGAAAGAGAGTGGGAGGGACTGGAGTTCTGATGACTTTACTTTTTTCTGTGCCTGACCGGTCTGTTTTAATTTGTACTTTTTTCATTAATTTTTAATCTACTTGATTTTGTTTGTATGATTTTATTGTCTTGGAATCAAGTTTGTACCTTCTTCTATCCACTTGAGAGAATGAAATAATTTGCGAATAGAACCTGGCCAAGATTTTCATTGCAGCACACAGACAAAAAAGCATCTTCTACAGTACTTAGACGTAAAGGCAGAAATTGGGGTTATGTCGCTAGCGTAGGAACGGAAGTCGTTCATAACTCGGGGACTCCCTCTTTCATATTTTAATTCCATAATTGAAACACAAAACCGTCTTGAAATCACACCATTAGTCAAATCAATACAACAAGTACAGATTGGGATAGTGGTGGTATCTTGTAAAGGCAACCAGGCAGCACTAAAATGTACAGTAGCATATAAAATATTGTTGCTTTTCACTCTATAGTGAATTTTCCTAACCTGTGATTTTCTTATCCTGAGGTCAGCAGAGGCTCTCTCATCTTTGTTTGTCTCAAGTTGGTGTTCAATGCCTGGAATGAATAAATATGTATAAATATGTATGTAATAAACAATTTCACACACAAGCAAAGACAACAAATTTCCCTTGCGTTTTTACTTATCATGAAGAAAAACATATTTCCACCAGTATGATTGTTCAAGTACAGTGGTTTTAAAAATCTTTACCACATGGAAAAAATACCAGGTTTCTTTCATTCATTCATTCATTTTCTGTTCCACTTATCATGACAATATTGAGGGCCATAAAGAAGGGCAATGGAGCCGATGCCGGGCAACTTGGCGCAGTAGGCAGGGGACACCCTGAATTGGTTAATAGCCAATTGCAGGGCACAAGGAGACAAACAAAAATTCACCCTCATACCCGGGGACAATTTAGAGTTTTCAACCAGCCTATCATGCATGTATTTCGGATGTAGAAGCAAACCAAAGTACTCAAAGAAAACCCATGCAGTCATGAGAAGAATATGCCAACTCCTCTCACAGGAAGTCAGAATCCACCACGGCTTGAACCCTCAATCGCAGAACTGTGAGGCAGACATACTAATATTGTGGAATTAGATCTAATGAATACATTATGCATTATAATATAGCGACGTGCATGGCCGCAGCATGAACTCGGTTATGCAACTCGGTTATGTAAGCCTCCCACTCGAGTCGATAAACATCCTTTGTTTGCCTATTAACGAGTGGTTTGACCTGCCAAGAAGCGATGTGTTCTCGCCAAAACGATGACAATGGAGTGCAGAAGTTTCCTGTTTACGTTGATTATGGGCCTATAAGAGAGGCGAGCTTTTGCAATAAAGATTGGGATCCTGCCTCCTGAACCAGAACATTGCTTGTTCTGTTCACTTACAATAATTGGCGTTGACGGGAACTGAAGGGAGTAGCGTTCAATGCTGTTTACTCCATGCCCACCGTATTGCGAATCTACGGCCGTAAAGAAACAAGTAAGATTTCTTACCATTTGATTGGCCATACGGTTTATGTGTGAGTGGCTGGCGTCACCGCCGTAGTTCTAATTATAATAATTATAATTGTAACTTCCCAGGCTAAAAGGGCAGGTTGACCCGCTCCCGTGACCCCGAGTTGCTTGCCTCGTGGGAAATCTCGAGTGCTTTCTAGTCCAGAATTAATGTAAATGTGTTAAATGGTTAGATGAAGCCATCGACTGTAGTTTAATTGTAACATCTGTTTGAACAGTTGCATCAAGGGTAGTTTGTAAGTAGAATTGAAGTCACAACCACCAAAATACGGGTCAGGAGGAAACACAATCAATCCCTAAAAAAATAAACGCCTAAAAATAAACCGATTTGATATTCAGTTTGGTCCACCTATGAGCATTCAAACCATGTTGTGCTTGAGATATCAGTCAAGACAGTCGCTATGAGAATGGACTAATTAATTATGTTTGCTATAACTCAGAGTTTAGGTTGCCGTGTGTGCATAAGTGCTGTGCGCACGTGTGTGGGAGAGTGCATGTGCGTGTGCGCGTGACCCTCTCTGTCTCTCTCTGTTTCCATTTGCCTGTCGACAGAATTAAGGCGTTAAACATAACGAAACACGCCAAAAACATATATCATGCTTAGGACTGTGTGGAAAACAAAAGTGTGAAATACGTATTGTTAGAACTCCTTGTGGAAAAAAACGTTTGAGTGGTCACTTCTATACACAAAATTGAAGTAGCTTGCACCCAGAAATAGTAGAATGTGAGCTAAAGTGTTTGTGGTTGATATTCTGTTTCGGATTGGCTAGGGCAGGGGTGGTTCTCGAGAGTCCCTATCCGGCCTCTTTTTCATAATCTGGATCGGTATCAAACTTCTGGACAGCTTGCTGATGAGTTGATCATTTGATTCAGGTGTGGTAGAGGAGGGAGATATGGAAAACAGACTGGATAGGGGTTCTCAAGGACCAGACTTGGCCACCCCTGGGCTAGGAAGTGCTGAATTAAGTGCTGTAGTGTTTTCTCTGTGTGCGGCACGAGGCTATAAGTGGCTTAGAGCAGTGTTAGAATCTGTAAGCCTTGTGAGCTATCTCCATTCCAGAAATAATTTGACTGTTGGGTAGGCCACCGAAGGGAGTATATAGGGGGCGTTACAAATCACCCCTCCCTTTACGGAAGTGTTAGGCAGAGAAGAGGAGGGTGTGTTTTTCTTTTTCTTTGTATGGCCCGCCTGAGGAAGGTCTAAATGAACCCTGTGAATAAACAACATCTGCTGACTAAAGCTGAATAAGACTGAATTGAATGTATTTTGTCTTAGCAGTCCACTATCCAGCTTGACATGAATAGCGTTACATCTTGATTTTAATCCATTGACACAACGAAGCTACTGTATTTTCACACCTATAAAACGCACCGCCTGAAAGGGTGTATTTTCAGTTTTTTGTCAATACAAAAGGTGCCTCGGTAGATTGGGTGCTAGCATGACGCTAGGATAACATATGTTATGCTAGCCGCTAGCGTTTTTTTTAAAGGTAGCATGAGCAAAACTAAGTTTAATAGTGCTTTATTAAGGTAAAAGGTACATACGTTAGTAATAGAAGTTAAAGCAGTTAAACATCTACAAAACCATCAAACCCCTCATTTTCTGTATCAGATCTGAGTTCGGGCAAGTGGGCGAGTTTGGCGTTTAACATGGTATGCTCCATCGCACTGTCAGCCAGAGTTATCGGAGGGGTATTCCAGGAACTTGATGCCAGCTTTGGCAAAAGCTCAAACATCAGTGCCGGCCGACACTTGAGCCCAGTCATCCACAATCCATTGACATATTGTCGCGTAACTCGTGACATGCATCACTCCTAAGCCTTTTGCCACGTTGATTCTCCTCGCTGTTATATCGTGTTCAATCCATGGCTTCAGTACATTTTCCAAGCGTTCACACCCGGATTCTGTTGTCATTTCACATCAGGCATTTCCTCTCTATAGCTCTAATTTTTTGTTTCTTTGAGTACAGACGCTCCCCTACTTACGAACATTCAACTTACGAACAACGGTACATACGAACATGTCTGCAAATTGCGTTTAAGTCCAAAAATGTTCGCAAGTCCAATTTTGTATTTCGCCTTTTTCGGAGTAGTACTTCTTTCCGCCGCTAATACCGACGCCTGGCGCTGTGAGAGCTCAGCTCACCCAGCATCTACCTTCCTCTTCGTTGCAATGCGGAAGTGCGTGAATGTATCTCCAGTGTGCAAAGAACCTTTTTCATTTGTGTCATTAAATATCTCATGCATCCAATATTGAATATGGTTGGTAAAAAGCTAAAGGCTTCTATTGAGGGAGTTGCAAGGAAGAGGCAAGCCATTTCATTTGAAACGAGTGGCAATAATAACGAAGCTTGATGCGCGTGAGAGTGGTGAGCGTTGCACATTCAACACCATTTATAAACAGAAAGATCGAGCAGCAGGACCCAAATATTGAACGTTGCACAAAGTTTGCAAATCAATTGAATGATGCCATACAGTGCTACCACATCGTTTATGATGAAAAAAAGAAGAAAACTGCAATTGTCATTAGGTCGCTTCTTTTGGCCAGTTTCTAATACATAAATCTCTCTCTCTCTACAGTACTGTACATATTCTCTCCATTTTATTAAATGTTTTTTTTTCAGTACAAACCAATGTGTTACTTATACAAGCCTTAAACATACAAATGCACTTATATAAACCTTCAATATACTTATATCGGCCTTAAACATAAATTATAATACAAAATATAGCACTGAATCAACTTACAAACAAATTCAACTTATGAACAATCGCTCGGAACCAATTGCGTTCGTAAGTAGGGGAGCGTCTGTATTGAGAGTGTTTTGAGGGGGTTAAAGCGCTACGAGCAGACAGAAGTCAACTGCCTCGCCACTCATCTGGGATGTTTTGAATGGATTTATCATAATGCTTGGAATATGCGGGGATGCTAGTTTTACGGTCAACGTCCACTGGGTTGATCGCAATAAGTAGCTTGTCGGCAAGAAATGAAACTAGTCAGTCAGGCGGTCAGGGTCATACAAAAATTTTAATTTAGTGTGTAAACAAGGCGCACCGAGCGATTGGGCGCATCGACCAAAAATGTAGACTTTTAAGTGCTACCTATAGGTGTGAAAATATGGTGGTTGATTTTTTTTCCAAAGGATAGCTGCGCGACATATTGTATTTACTTGCATATAAGCTACATTTGTCGGACAAAAAAAATGATGACTGAAGTACTGGATATGGCTTCTATGCACATAAAAAGACAACATGCATGAAACTGCAAGGTGACAAAGAAGAAACGCCATAACACCATAATGCCATGATGCCATAACGCTAGAGAATGCGGCCGATACGGTCATTTATTTCAAAATAGAGAAAAGATAAAAAGATAAACGTTAAACAAAATGTATTTTGACGTCTATGAATGAAATTCAAGAAAAACAAATACACCGTATCTTGCATAAAATGCAGTGATGGGCTGTGCATTTCAAACCTACGCCTTCAGTGCTACCTCTGAATCAATCCAACCCTCACTAACTATTTTATGTCTATAAAAGCTTTACTGCAGCTACAGCTGCGACACGTAAAAAAGTATCAATAATAACCTCATACAATTGAAATATTATTTAGGAATAAAGCCACATTTTACTCATCAAAAATCATTTTTATTTGTATACCCAATCCATCCTCCTTTCTTTCCTCCTTCTTTTCTATCGTCATCGAAGCTAATGCTTAAAGTCAAGCCTCTCCTGTCATATTTCTGTTTTTATACGATTTATGGCTGAAAATGTCCGTTCCCAGTTGTGAGAGGCTTGGTAGCTTCGGAGTTGTCCGACCTTTCTTAATGATGGCCAGCTTTTCTTGAAAAGTCAGTCTTGAAAATGGCTTTGACCGTAAATCTGCAACAAATCAATTTATACCCCTCCTTCAGCCATTGTGGTTTGACAAAACCGCTATTAAATCAACACAACAATATATTTGCTTGTGCAAAAGTTGGATTGAAGAAACAACAACATCTCACTGTTCTGATTATTTCCCCCTCTGTGTCAAGATCAAATGCAGGGTGTAACATTTTAGGTAGGTTTTGCTCAAACGAAAACTTTTATAACTTAGGTAGGATCTTTAGAAAATAACAAAGTCTTGGTATCAAATAACAAAATCAAACCTGACGGGGAAAGCACGAGGGGACTTGGAAAACAGTCAACGTGGAGACGTGGAAACATGGCAGGTTAAAGCAAACGATCCGACAATGACAAAACAATCAGTGGGGTTTACATAGACTGAAATGGGTTGACAAGACAAGGAACACCAGGGAAACACATGAGGGAGCGAGCCGGGGTGGAGAAAGGTCAGGTGAACACAAAGGGCAATCACTCGGACAAGAAACCAAGGTGAAAAAGTTATAACAAAACCAAGCAAACCTAACAAGGAGGAGATGAAGCTAAGATAAAAAGAAAACAAGAAGCACGGGCAGCTTGATGGTCAGTGTTCAGGTGTGGTGCCATCAGGCCAATATCCTTTCATCACCAGTCATGTAAAATTTTCAGGGGATGTGGACTTGGAGGAAGGAAGTCATTTTTCTTCGTCACCGGCGGGAAGGATGCCAAGTCCGCCACAATATTGCAGCACCGACAGAAGAGCCCCAAAGCCAAAAATGTCAAATGTGCTGGATTGTCATGCTGAAAGAGATCAAGCGCTCAGCGAAATGACAAAGCAAGGATGTTCTTATTGGGTCAATCTAGAATACCAAAATGGAAGCAAAGACATAAAATATCCTACTATCCAAGAACTTGGGAATGAGATACATGGCGCAAGTGAGAAATATGGACAAAGTAAGAGAAGAGAGAGATAAGACTAAATAAGGTAGCAGTGGTAGAAAGGCAAAGAAGTAATTCAGTGTGAGCAGAAAAGAAAGAAGTGTTGGGAAGTTGTCTTACATTTGCTGCAACAGGCTGGGAAGGCAAACAGTATTATGTCAAATACAGACCTGGTATTCACCCTCCAGATAGGTATACTGAATCCTACTACAGTAATACCTCGACATACGAGCAATTTGAGATATGAGTAAAATTTTGAGCAAATATTTACCTTGAGATACGAGACAAATTTTGATATACGAGCATACAGCGGACGTGAGAGGCTCCTCATAAGAACATCATGGGCACTGTCTTTCCTGTCGCGACTCCCTCGTGTAATGTCTGTACGAGCACTGGGCGGAGCGTTCTATTTTTTTCAGTGTTTTTTTTCCACGTTAGTCAGTGCAGAATGGCGGAGCTTATTCGCTAATTCGTTGGCAAGTGGTCGTGCGTTATCCTATTGTGAGGACATTTGTGTGCATCATTTTTGGAATATTTTGAAGGGAAGACAAAAGCAAACAACCCTCGATAGGTTGCAGGTGAAAGTCAGGATGGAGGCGGGGCAATTAGAGCCAACCCGGGAGAAGAAAGGTATCAAAATTTAAAACAAAATTAGATTTAAGTTTAGTGTAAGGTTAGATTAAATTTATTTTTGAGTGTCTGTATCGTAATCCAAGTTCATTTAAATTTGTTTATGTTCCGAGCCCGTTGCCGTGCAAAAAGTCTCTCTCGCTCTCTCTCTGTCCCTCCCTCTCTCCCCTCCGGAAATCCGTCTAATTTTAGTACTATTAATCATAACCACTAGGTATTTGTTACTCTGTTAATAGATGGTGAATTAGAACAAATAAAAAATGTTTTTCCAATCAAATATCCTGTTTTTTGCGTTTTTTCAGAGGGTTGGAACAAATTATTATTTTTTGTTCATTTCTATGGGAACACATTATAAGCTCTTATCTCAAGGTACCACTGTAATCAATCTCCAATTTTAATAAAAGCAGCCCAGGTACATACCACGGACAACCTTAGGCCTTGAGGGATTTGTGGCGCGGTTCCCTGCTATTCTTGAGGGGGCCAGCAAGTGGATAAGAAGAGACAGTAGGCAACATACTGGCAGTTGGTGACATGACGTGTGTGCAAGAGTTCTGAGAATATCAACAATGGAAAATGTCCTCTACCTGAGCGGACATTGGATGCGTAACCCAGAGGTGGATGGAGTTGAGTTCAATCCGTACCGTAAAGACTTGTGGGCAACATTGCGAAGGGAACATACAATAAAGATTGATCCCAAGGCCCTGAAAGGACAGCCAATCACTGATACGGAAAACCCTGCCGAATACATCAGCCGGCAGCTCAAAAGGTAGAAACAAGAAACAGAAGAGGAGGTGACAACAGTCCTCTGATGATGATGCTATTCAGAACGGCGGTTGTTGAAGACATGCCAACTCCGGTGAGAAGCAGGCTGGATGATGTTGTTGGACTAGCGTCAAAGTCACAACAAGAATTCTGTGAGGACGTGGTGCATGTCATCGAAAAGTACAGACGGGATGAACAATGGCTGAAGGACCGAGACAAAGAACTGCGAAGAAAAGTAGCTCAGCTGCAGCTTGGGGTCCACCAAAAAAAAGAGGACAGCTTAAACTTCAGCCGAAGATTCTAAGCCAAGCGTCCAAGGACCAGTGATGGTGCCACTGTCACCACCACCTCTGCCTCCTCCTGTCCTGACCCGCCAGTCGTCACTGTGTATGCCCAGCAAGCAAGAGCAACCAAGTGCCACAGTCAAGGAGGCAGCCTCAGATGGTACCAAAGTGCGGAGCAAGGAGTAGAAATCAGCAACAAAGCGTTCCTCCTCAGGCCACTCTAAGATGCTGGGGATGCCAACAGCCTGTTCACATTAGACAGAATTGCCCTTCTAATCCATGGACGGCTCCTGATGGGTACCAAGGAGGGTATGGCGGACAACGCTCACAGGGTCAAGGCTCCAACTCGCAACAACAATATTCGGGTTCAGTTAATCCATGGGGTGTCGCAAATCAGCAAAAGTGAGAATGATCTAAAGTAAGACAGGCTAACACACATTCCAGAAAATTTGTGGTCAAAACACGAAACAGACGTAGGGTTGGTTGGTTGAATCAACAAACCCCGTCAGTGTAAATCTTAAACCTAATGGGAATCTTCCAAGACGCGCGCAGTACCCACTGCGACCGGAGGCAGAAAACAGCATTAGACCAACAATCAAAGGATTGATTGAGACTAACAGTTACTGTAACACGCCAATATTGCCAGTAAAGAAAGCAGATAAATCAAAATATCAAATTGTGCATGACTTTAGTGCAGTTAATGATATCGTTCAGAAAGGGCTTGTCGAGGTGCCAAACCCATACACCCTACTAATGAACGTTCCGCCCGAGGCAAAATTTTTCATGGTGTGCCGTTACATGAAGAGTCCCGACATATGTTTGCGTTCACATACCAAGGGAAACATTATCGCTACACGCGAATGCCACAAGGGTTTAAACATAGTTCACACATGTTTAAACAGGTATTGAGGGAAGACCTTGAAGGGATACAACTAAATAGTACTGTGTTACCAAATGTGGACGATTTGTTGATCTGCGCGCCAACACTCGAAGACTGCCATAGAGACTCAATTAAACTACTACAGAGACCGCTAAGGGGGGACATAAATACCTCCAGCGCAAAGTTGCAATATTGCCAGCTCCAGGTAGAATATCTGGGAAGAGTCCTTTCACATGGCACAATTTCAGTGGCACTTTCTCAGTTGGAAGGAGTAAGTAAAGTGCCATGTCCACGTACTGTGAGTCAGATGATGACCTTCTTGGGAATGACTGGTTAGTAGACTACGCGATTGAAACAGCGGCATTGAGGGAATTAATGAAGGAGGGCGAAAACCAAACATTGAGGACGCCGTTGAACTAGACTAATGAGTCCAGAAATTGCGTTCGAGTCAATCAAACAGGAAATGCAGACATTGGCTGCACCCGACTACAGCAAACCATTTTATCTGTACGTGTCAAACCGGCATAATCTGTGTCTGCAGTGCTAATGCAAGAGACGTGTAGTGGTCGGAGAAAACATCCTGTAGCTCACTACAGCACAAAGCTGGACAATGTGGTTCAGGGCTGGCCTCCATGCTATTAAGGCTTAGCAGCTGTTAATTATGCATACGAGAAGGCGTCAACAATTACCATGGGGTATCCAATAGTGATTTATACGCATCATAAAATTACAAATTTGATCAATCGGAGTTGATTTGTGATAACTGAGGCTCGATGTTTACAATACTTGCCGCTGTTGTAATACCCGATATGTTGTAATATCACGATTAAGAGGTGTCCGACGGTAAATCCTGCAGACACTGAGCCATTTGAGATTGAATGGGAGGCCCATGAGTGCATAACAGAGACAATGACAGATAAAAAGTTCCGACCAGATTTGGAATCTACTCCTTTGCACAATGCAGAAGTAACATAGTGGATGGATCGTGTAATAGAGACTATCTCGACAATCATGCTGGATTTGCAGTTATTAAGCAGGAGGGAAGTAATTTTACGACAGTAAAGGAAGAGAGTTGTGATCAGCCATGCTCCGCACAGCTATCTGAATTGAAGGTGTTGACTGAAGCGTGTAAGATGGCCAAAGGGAAGGGAGCAAACGTGTATACAGAGTCGGCGTATGCACATGGTGTGTGTCATTTGTTTCTCGCGATGTGTAAGCAGCGTGGATTCAGGAAAAGTGATGGCTCGCCAATACATCACCACAAGCAGATAGTCGATTTGATTTCAGCCATGATTCAGTCGTACAGACTTATCATTATTAGGTGTCAAGCACATAAGAAAGGTAACGATGACATTGTGCGAGGAAATAATGCATCTGACGAAGCCGCAAAATTGGTGGCGAAAAGCCAGGTCACTGTTTTGGCTCCATTAGTAACAAAAGAACTAGTTGCGACAGCAGAAAGTAGGGCTAAGTGAACATAGTTTGTGGCAGCAGAGAGGTGTGTCGAAGGACGAGAAAGGTTTGTGGAGATTGCACGAAGATTGCTTGTCACACCAGTCTCATTGCTTACAATATTGATTTCAGATGTGAACAATTTAGATAATTGCGCAAGGGGGGAAGTCGTGATAAAAATTAAGCAACCAGGATATTTGTCACCATACTTACAGGCAATAGTGGATGAAGTTTTAGAACAATGTGAAGTCTGTGCACAAAACAATGTTGGGAAAGGCATCACGACACCAATCGGACATATCCCAGTTCTAGAAGGTCCGTTCCAACATCTAGTCTTAGATTTTGTAGACATGATCAAATCCGTGCAAAGAAAATGGTACATGCTGGTACTGATCGATCGATTTAGTCGTTGGGTCGAGGCAACAGCATCAAAGGATCAAAGCTCAGAAACCGTTGTCAAATTCTTGTTAAGAGAAGTAATTCCACAATTTGGTATACCATCTGAAATAAGTTCTGACAATGGTCTGGCATTTGTGTACAGGAAAATCAAGGGATTAGATCAGTGGTTCTTAACCTTGTTGGAGCTACCGAATCCCACCAGTTTCATATGCGCATTCATCGAACCCCACCAGCTTCATATGCGCATTCATCGAACCCCACCAGCTTCATATGCGCATTCATCGAACCCCACCAGCTTCATATGCGCATTCACTGAACCCTACTTTAGTAAAATAAAATGTGATCTTTTTTCATATTCAAGATATATAAATTCCTCGCAGCACTGATTGGCCAAGCGATGTCACGTGATCATTGCAGCCAGTGAAGATCAAGTGGGGCATGTTATCGTGAATAGACATGATGAGTCGATGTGTCTTGACTTCCACGGCAGAGGCTACACCGAACCCCGGTTAAGATCCACTGGATTAGACGTTTCTCACCACCATTGTGCACTATTCAATGCAGACTGATTTAAAGCTCAAAGAAAAGACACCAGTTGATGAGTCCGCTGCCCATACGTGCTAAAACGAATGTGTGTACCGATTGGTGCTCACAACGGCCTAGCGGGTCCTCCCACAAAATATTAAGTTGATAGAAATACAGAATATGAATGTTTTGCAAGTGGTGGGTTTCAAAGTGTGGGACAGCAAGGAGTACATGTGGGTAATACAAAGGTGAAATGTAATGTAACTTGGGTATTATCTTGGTTCCCGCCTGCAGATATGACTCCTATTTTTATCACAGTGCAGTGATATGAGAATCCAGGCCCAATTGATCAGTCATGCCATAACATAATGAAAATACCGCACCTTCGATTCCTGGGCATAGAGACAACACCCGTAGCCGATATCTACTGGATGTGCGGCAATGATATATTGCATAATGTTCTTCCACCGCGCTGCATTGGTCCGTGCACTTTGGTAAGGATAAAAATGTCTGTTCAAGTAATTATAAAGGAGTGGCTGAACTTCTCAATTCTCCAAGAGGGAATAGGTTTAGGAGGTCATATGATCCTGACTCTCTTGTATATTTAGGCTCAATAGGACAACCAAGGGGTATCCCCGAGGACTTCAAAGCCAGAAGTGAAATTAAGTCAGAGTTAGAGTCCATACTCCTTTGTATTACTCCCTATAAAAATGCAGAATGGATTATGTATATTATAATTAGCAGCATTTAATGAACTATACAAATGAAGCCCTCAGGGCGCTCAGTGAGCAGTTGCAGGAAACATCTAGGATGATGTTGAAGAATCGTCAGGCCTTGGATTGGATTTTGGCCGAAAAAGGAGGAGTATGTAATGTGATTGGAGATCAGTGTTGTACTTACATTCCAATGAATACTGCTAGGGGAGGAGCATTTACGGCTACATTCTAACTAGTTATAAACCACAAAAGGAGGGAATATTTTGGAATTCGATATAATGAATCCATTTTGCATTATAATGTAGGGACATTTATCACTGCAGCGTGAACTAGGTTGTGTACTTTTAAATGAAGAACAAACCACACTTGATCTCAGATCATCTCATCTCCTGAACCGCTTTTATCCTCATTAGGGTCGCGGGGGGTGGTGGAGCCAATCTCAGCTGTCTCCGGGCCAGAGGCGGGGGACACCCTGAATCTGTGGCCACCCGATTGCAGGGCACAAGGAGACGAACAATCATGCACACTCACACCCATACCTGGAGCCAATTTAGAGTGTAAAATCAGCCTACCATACATGTTTTTGGAATGTGGGAGGAAACCGGAGTACTCGGAGGAAACCCACGCAAGCCTGGGGAGAACATGCAAACTCCACACAGGTGGATCGACCTGGAATTGAACCCCAGAGCTGTGAGGCCGACGCGCTAACCACTCGCGCTACCTGGCCGTCCCAAACCACACTCGATAAACTAAAAAAAAAAACTTTACAACTCTGTGACGACGAACAATTGTCGAAATTTGTTATTGTGAGACAGCTTATGGGAGGCCGGTGGAGTGTAGGGTGATAGTCAAAATAATGCAGATAACAAATACAGGAAATGTATTTATGTTCTCACGGATTTCATAACTTGGATCTTGTTTTCGTATATTGAAACAGTAATATACATATTAAAGGGTTTCGTAACCTGACAATTTCCTTTTTTTTTCAAGATGGCGCCCCGTCAGGCGGCCGCCGGCTGCAGTAGCTCTGTCCACTCTTATTTGTTTTTCGTGTTTTACAGCCTTTCTATATTTTTGTTATTACATTTTAATATTTTTTAATACATTCCTTTTTACTTTATTTTGTAATTTATACTTTTTACTTTAATGTTTTTACAACTTTCTTTGTTCTATTAGCTTGGTTTCTTTCTGCGAGTTCTTTTTTGGAACCATTCAGCCATGCCTCCGCTGTCATACACATGGTATTAGCTGTGAACAAGACGCAGCGGAAAGAGCAACACCTCGATGCCGCTGGAAATCCAGAGCATTCCATCTATTATTATGGGGAAAATGAGATCCCCCCTGATAAGATGGAAGAGCTGTCGGCGCTTACCAGGCTGGAGTATCCAGCGTGTTGTACTCTGTTACTGTTCGTTCTTCAGCTCCAGACTACCGAGGAACTGTGCAGATAAGATTGGAAGAGTGACTCTGCATATTTTCAACCTCGTTCTCAGCAGTGGCGGATCGTGTATTTCACACCTAGGCCTTCAGTAGTGCTACGTGTGAATCAATTCAACCCTCAATAAGTATTTTATAGCTATAAAACCTTCACTGCAGGTACAGGTGCGACACATAAAAAAGAATCAATAATAACCTCAAAAATTAAGATATTATTTAGGAAAATAGACACATTTTACTCACCCAAAAATATTTTTATTTATTCACAAAATCCATCCTTCTTTCTTTCCTCAAGAAGATTTTAATTACTCTGTCGTAAAGATTACCCGTGCGTTTCAAGTCCATCAAGAAGTTATTTTCTATCGCCATCAAAACTAATGCTGAACGTTGCGTCAGTCCTGTTGTATTTCTGGCATAAGTTTTTATTCTATTTAATGCTGAAAATGTCCGTTCGACAGAAGCAGCGGACACGGGGATGGTCACTGCCAAACACTCTAATGTGTACAGCCGCCCCATGCTCTCACTCAGATTTTTCTGATGAAGGAAGTGAAGTAGATCAGTGGGAGATTTTCCTGCAAAATCACTCATGGCATACATTACAATCAGTTCTGTTCTTAGCCGAGGCAGATCGAAAAGTTCTCCGTGGTTCTCCGTTAAGCTGGAGAAGGCTGCATGTGGGAAAGTTTTCTGGTATTCCCGAAACATCTGCGGGTCGAGGAGGGAGAGAAACATCAGTCTTTCGTGGTCTTGAAATCTTGTCCGCGTCTGGCAAATAATATTGTCCACAATCCTGTCGTGGAGTTGGTGGTAGTGCGCTTGACCTCTTCGTGGGCTTGGAGTACCCGCACTGGCCTCGTATATTTCCTCATATCAGCTCCTCTCGCGTTCAACTGTGTCACAAAACTCCTTTACTCTTGCAAGACAAAACAGTACATCCAGTTTGTTGTTCTGTAGTATTGAAAAAAGCACGTCTGAATGCTCAAAAACGCCATTAAATGTGTGAAGCAAATAACAAAATTAGAAATCATCCAGACGTGCTTTAAATCTGTCAGCACACCGCACAGACCACTCGTCGTACTCGTCATGATGCTCCAGGATTTAATGAAACAGTTCCTTTAGAGCAGCTCTCTTCTCTAATACTGTATTGACCACTCTGGATGTTTACTGCCACGTTGGTGCCAAAGAAGGCAGATTTCGTCCAGCAACTGTGTGCGTCGAGATGATCTAAAAAAAATGCTGCAAAGCCATTAAGGTAAGCAAAAAATATCTTGCATTCTTTAAGCTTTGAGGCCCCCTGAGTCAGTACTAAATTGAGCCGATGTGCATAGCAGTGTATGAATAAAGCTAACAGTGCTCTCTCCTTAACTTTAGCCTGCACCCCATTTAATCCAGAAGACATAGAGTTGTTTCAAGTGTGCCTTACATAACTTGAAATTGTGTTCACGTACATGTGTACATATTGGAACGAATAGGATTCTAATGTTGAGGTTGATTTAATAGCACAAAGAAGGCAGATTTCGTCCAGCAACTGTGTGCGTCGAGATGATCTTTGAGGCCCCCCTGAGTCAGTACTAAATTGAGGCCCCCTGAGTCAGTACTAAATTGAGCCGATGTGCATAGCAGTGTATGAATAAAGCTAACAGTGCTCTCTCCTTAACTTTAGCCTGCACCCCATTTAATCCAGAAGACATAGAGTTGTTTCTTGAGTTTTTTCAAGTGTGCCTTACATAACTTGAAATTGTGTTCACGTACATGTGTACATATTGGAACGAATAGGATTCTAATGTTGAGGTTGATTTAATACAGTAATCCCTCGAATTTGGCAGATAATGTAGAACGGACATGGCCGTGATAATAAAAAAAACGCGAAGATCACCCCTTTTATTACTACCATACAGTGGCGGGCGGTGCATTTTTTGGTAGCGCCTTCAACGTATCAATCCAACCCTCAAAAACTATTTTATGGCTATAAAACCTCTACTGCAGTTACAGCTGCGACACATAAAAAATAATCAATAAATTAATGCACAAAAATGGGGTAAAATCCACTTCCTAGCAGCATTTCATAATTAAATACAAATACTGGAGCTTTTCAGACATTAAAACCAGGCCAGGGGGTGATTTTCCCGGGAAAAGACAGCAATGAACGTCAATGGCGTACGGGCAAACATTGCCCGAAAGTGGGGTAAAATCCAGCCGAAAACAGCATTTATTTATTAAATACAAATACTGGAGCTTTTTAGACATCAGAACCGGGCCCGGAGTATCATTTCCCCGGTAAAAAGACAGCGATGAACGTCGATACGTCCATACGTGAAATGACAAAAAATGCACTAAAATTAGGTAAAATCCACTTCCTAGCATCATTTATTGATTGAATACAAATACTGGAGCTTGTGAAACATTACAACCAGGCCAGGGGGTGATTTTTCCCGGGAAAAGACAGCGATAGCTGTCAATGGTGAAACGCCAAAAATTTAACTGGGGTAAAATCCACTTCCTAGCAGCATTTTGTGATTAAATACAAACACTGGAGCTTTTCAGATATCAGAACTTGGCCCACAATTGAAATATTATTTAGGAATATAGCCATATTTTACTCACCAAAAATCCTTTTTACACAATATCCATCCTCCTTTCTTTCTTCCTTCTTTCCTATCGCCATCGAAGCTAATGATGAAAGTCGAGCCTGTCCTGTCATATTTCCGGCATAGTCCGTTTTGAAAATAGCTTTAAATCAACACAACAATATACTATTTGCTTGTGGAGCTAAGTTAGCGCGCTGAAAGTGCCGCACACACCACTGTAACAGGCTTGCTAGCTTCGTAGTTGACCGCCCTTTCTTAATGATGTCCATTTTTTTCTGGAAAAGTCCGTCTGGAAAATAGCTTTGTGAGCAAACAGAATCCATTTGTTTTTGCTTCTGTCGGCCATTGTGGGTGGAGTTTGCGATCTCGGCTGCCTCGGGTACGGCTTTGGCCCGCCTGCTAGCCAATCATAGTTTGTGAAAGCAATGACATGTCCCAGCCAGCAAAATGCTAACGCCTATGAAAAATCATTGTGGGGTTGCCAACTCGAAATCTGATTGGTTAAATGCAACAGTCTAGTTTAATGCAGCAGAGCCCGCAAGAACTGATTGTGAAGGCTTTGAGGCAGATCTGATCTGGCAACAAATAATGGCTGAAATGTGATTGGTTGAATGCTTCAATATGAAAACACACATCTGGAAGCAGTACAACCAGGGGGAAAAGCAATGAAAGGAAGCTAACAGACCATTTGGAATAATAAGTATTGATGGACAAAATATAATATGATTCAGATATTTCTTAGGCCAGCAGAGAAGGCCTTGAAGGCCCTGACGGCCCGCCACTGCTACCATACTATATGTTTTAACGCCTATACAAAAATACAAGTACACTACTACAATTATAACGAAGTGTATTTGTTAAATATTACAGTTAAGCATGTGAAAATATTATTACAATATTAAATAATGTCTAAATATAATTTATATATATAAATTGTAAATACTTCAAATACTGTACTCACAGTGAAAATAGTTCCCCTCCGCTTGATATATACAGTGGGGCAAATAAGTATTTAGTCAACCACCAATTGTACAAGTTCTCCTACTTGAAAAGATTAGAGAGGCCTGTAATTGTCAACAGGGGTAAACCTCAACCATGATAGACAGAATGTGGAGGAGGAAAAAACTGAAAATCACATTGTTAGATTTTTAAAGATTTTATTTCCAAATTAGAGTGGAGAATAAGTATTTGGTCACCTACAAACAAGCGAGATTTATGGCTGTTAAAGAGGTCCAAGTTCTTCTAACTAGGTCTAACGAGGTCTCCACTCGTTACCTGTATTAATAGCATCTGTTTGAACTCATTATCAGTATAAAAGACACCCGTCCACAACCTCAATCTCTCACACTCCAAACTCCACTATGGCCAAGACCAAAGAGCTGTCGAAGGACACCAGAGACAAAATTGTAACCTGCACCAGGCGGGGAAGACTGAATCTGCAATAGGTAAAACGCTTGGTGTAAAGAAATCAACTGTGGGAGCAATTATTAGAAAATGGAAGACATACAAGACCACTGATAATCTCCCTCGATCTGGGGCTCCATGCAAGATCTCACCCCATGGCGTCAAAATGATAAGAACGGTGAGCAAAAATCAAGGAACCACACGGGAGGACCTAGTGAATGACCTACAGAGAGCTGAGACCACAGTAACAAAGGTACTATCAGTAACACAATGCGCCGCCAGGGACTCAAATCCTACACTGCCAGATGTGTCCCCCTGCTGAAGCCAGTACACATCTAGCTGCATCTGCGGTTCGCTAGAGAGCATTTGGATGATCCAGAAGGGGACTGGGAGAATGTGTTATGGTCAGATGAAACCAAAATAGAACTTTTTGGTAGAAACACAGGTTCTCGTGTTTGGAGGAGAAAGAATAATGAATTCCATCCGAAAAACACCATACCCACTGTGAAGCATGGGGGTGGAAACATCTTGCTTTGGGGCTGTTATTCTGCAAAGGGACCAGGACGACTGATCTGTGTAAAGAAAAGAATGAAATGGGCCATGTATCGAGAGATTTTGAGTGAAAATCTCCTTCCATCAGCAAGGACATTGAAGATGAGACGTGGCTGGGTCTTTCAGCATGACAACGATCCCAAACACAGCCAGGGCAACAAAGGAGTGGCTTCGTAAGAAGCATTTCAAGGTCCTGGAGTGGCCTAGCCAGTCTCCAGATCTCAACCCCATAGAAAATCTGGGGAGGGAGTTGAAAGTCCGTGTTGCCCAATGACAGCCCCAAAACATCACTGCTCTAGAGGAGAACTGCATGGAGGAATGGGCCAAAATACCAGCAACAGTGTGAACAGCTTGTGAAGAGTTACCGAAAACGTTTGGCCTCCGTTATTGCCAACAAAGGGTACATAACAAAGTATTGAAAAGAACTTTTGGTATTGATCAAATACTTATTTTCCACCATGATTTGCAAATAAATTGTTTAAAAATCCAAAAGTGATTTTCTGTTTTTTTTCCCACATTCTGCCTCTCATGGTTGAGGTTTACCCATGTTGACAATTACAGGCTTTTCTAATCTTTTCAAGTAGGATAACTTGCAGAATTGGTGATTGCTGGAATAGTCTTTGTGTGAGCAATGCAGTTTTAGCAAATAACCCCTAGAGCCCTGTGCAGGAAGTGACGCTTGATTAGTTTAGGAAGTTAAGCCAAGTTATACCAGTTCAAAATTGCAAGAAAAAATTCAGGGGGTGGGGGGCTGGTTACTGAGCCGTGTAACCACGCCCAACCAAAAAAATACATACCTATGATAGTTGAAATATAATTTGATGTTGAATGAACATATGGCTTAAGATGATAGTTAACTTGGCATGTTGGCGAACACACGTTAAACTTTGACCGCCAAAGGAGGCCACTCCCATTCACAAACACTCTTCGTTTTGCTAAGTTTTGATCAAGCACCTCTTAATATTAGATTCAGTAAATTTGAGGCTGATATGAAAAAGTGCCCAGGATGAGTTCATTTACATGCGCAGCCTGCAAATGAGCAAAAATATTGCATTTTTTCAACAACAATCCAAGATGGCCGACTTCCTGTTTGGGTTGGGACATATGTACTGGAGACTTTTGTGCAGTTTCCCAGCACATTTAGAGGGACCAAAGTTAATAGCTCTACAGTAATACCTTGACATATGAGCAATTAGAGATATTTGAGCAAATATTTACCATGAGATACGAGACAAATTTTGATTTACGAGCATACAGCCTACGCGAGTGGCTGCTTGTGAGAACATCATGGGCACTGTCTTTCTCGATGCAATTCCCACGTGTAAATGTCTCTACGAGCACTGGGCGGAGCGTTGCATTTTTTCAGTGTTTTTTCCCCCGTTAGTCAGTGCAGAATGGTGTACCTGTGGCGGAACTTGCTCGCCAATACGAGAGGAGTATACTGCTTCCTGCTGGCAAGTGGTCGTGTGTTATCTTATTGTGAGGACATGAAGCCAAGCAGCAGCATTGCCGCACATGATGAGGATCCGCATATTCAGTTAATCTTTGAATCGGCATCCGCTTCCAAAAAAACATGGTGATGCCTATTCTGGCCGGGGCCGAGCCGCCCGGCATGCGCCGTCGGATCGCCGGCCGAGAAATTAAGTGCAACAATGTCAGCCCACTGCCCGGACTTAAAAGGAATCTCAACTTCCACGTTGCTCCGCCTTGACGTCTCGCCAAAGAGCTCTGTTTTCGGACAAGGCTGATTCCATCTGCCGTAACGTTGTCAGGTGCTCGCATTTCTAAAAAAAAGAGCCCCCTTTGCTGCTGCTCTCTGCCGTTCAATTCACCGATCAAGTGCTTGGCGGGGGCTCCGACGGCGGCTTTGAGGCCGAGGGCGAAGACCTCTCGGCGAGGATATTGAGGCCGAGGGCGGAGACCCTCTCGGCAACAGCGAGGACATTGAGGACGAAGGCAAAGACACCCTCGGCAAGGACTTTGAGGCTGAGGGCAGAGACCCTCTCGGCGAGGAATTTGAGGTCAAGGGTGGAGACCCTCTTGGCGATTACTTTGATGAAGAGGGCGGATACCCTCTCGGCGACAGCGAAGACTGACGCCGGGTCGCTCCGTCCACCACTTGGCCGTAACTTCGCCTAGGACTGTCCAGGGCAAAATGCACTACTGATCTCCTGACGGGCCAGCTCGCCGTTTCTTCGTGGGCCAGCCGGGACGACTCCCTGACGGGCCAGCTCGCCGCTTCTTCGTAGGCTGGCTGGGATGACCCCCTGACGGGCCAGACAACCGAGATAATCAAGGTATTACTGTATTTGGTAATTAGCCCCTGTCTATGCATTTAAACGCGAGTGTTCTGTGATATCGTGTGGGAGTATTACCTTGTGTCTAGCATTTCGTGAGGTCTCTGTTCACGTAATTGGGTTTTTTTGCCTCCTCGTCGGTATCCGTTCTTCCATGTTTATTTGTCACGTTTGTACAAACATTTTTGTCATTAAAATCCTAAATTGGGCAACAGCACCTACCTCGCTTTTTCTGCCTCCCGCATCCTGGGTTCTCTCTCCCCAGGTGATCATGACAGTTACAATCATGTTACTGCAGTAAGCATGCAATGCCTCCATGCAATAATTTTTACTGCACGACAACAGACCTGCGATTTCAAATTTCGGTTTGCGATAATTTTCAAGCTTTGTAATCTAGACCAACAGCCATTGGGAAATGTCCAGAATCTTCCAATGGCCGTCAGAGACTGTGCCAACACACACACGCTGTCCGTGTGGTTGATAAAACCTGTTAGGCTAGGTGTTAATAAAAATAAAGCAATCATATTGCCTGCCTCCTCACGTGCTATTGGCCTGGGTGACCTCTGATGGGCCTGGCCTGCCTCTTGGACTTAGAAAGAAGTCAAATAGCTGGCACCCCAACAAAATGGAACCCCAGCGCACTACCCTCATGTAAAAAAAGAATAATAATAATGAAAAATAAAAAAAGAATAATAGATAAATATAAATCAATAAATAAACAAACAAAATGAATGAGAGATGCTGTCCATGCTTCAGGAAAAACTCTGGTTCTCCAAATGTGGAGTATGGAATGTATTCTTATGCTTTTTATTAGTCAATAGGTTTATTTAGTTTAGTCACTAGAATAGAATTTTGCATGACCTAGCGGAAATTTCCGTCCGTGACACCTATGAGTTGGGGGCGCGTCATCTACCATGACAGACCCATTTCTTTGTTCACAGTTTCCCGCCTAAAGTCTGTACCTATGTCACATGACCTTTGTCAATAAAACTGGTCAACCTGTTGGGGGGAGGCAGGGAGTTCAAACTAGTCAGGCTGGAGGATAGACGCGCTCCTGCCGCTGGCTGCTCTGACCCCCTCCTTCAGCTGAAGCTAGATAAAACTCATCATGGCCGACTCTGTGTGCTTCCTCTAATTCGAAGTTATTGAATGTTTATCGATTAGATCCAACATTTTCTGGTGCCGAAACCCGGGAGATTCATTTCTGAATTTTCGGACCGCGGTGGACTGAAGGCCAAGAATTACTGACGTCAGCTACTCTTACTTTGAAAGAGAGAGGCATTTCGGTCGATCGCGGCCCGTTTGAAGAACGAACCCCCATCGGAAAAGAGAAGGCACAAGAGACGGTAAGGGGCTGTTTAAAATTAATATTTAGGACAAGGCTGGTGGGAATCCCGTTTTTCATTCGTGGAATAGTCGAGAAAAACGCCTCATAAATAGGGGATAAATTGTGCATACTGTTGAGAAGTACGTATGTCAGAAAAAAGGAAAATAGATACGTAAGGTATGCAACGGACGTACATTTAGTCGGTCTGGCCAACTAAATGTCGATCCAAGAGGTGGGCTGGTGACGCGGCTTAACCTAGGGTGGGGGTTAAAAGTCCCCCTAAGGTGGGGGTTAGAGTCCCCTTTGTTAAAAGGATTTCTGGAGATTGTCAAAAATAAAGCTTCCAAAAATACTGCACCCGATGAGTAAGAAAGCGCTCGATTAAAAAGTATAGTACTACTATTATATAAACCAGAAGCGTTTGTTAAGAACCGGAAGTAGGCCGTGACGCGCTTTATGTCGCGCTTGGTACGCGCTTAGTATGCGCTCGTGAATCGAGAGGATTGAAGAGAATAACGGTTAAAAAGACGGCGTAGACGGATAAATAGGATAATAAAAGATAAGTATTAAAGAGATGATAAATTAGATGGGACGTCCCTAAAGAATCGCCGTAAAATATCGCCTTAAATGTATTAATAGCGTAACATGTGACCATTGTTTAAAAAAACGTTCAAACAAAGGGACGTGAAGTAAGAAGATGTGGAATTCATGCTGAGAGATTTTCCTGATCATTGAAGAATGAAACAAAAACATGGTTAACATGGTTGTGAAGATTCTGGACAGAAAGGATGAGGAGCTGCTTTAGGTGGTTGTCTTTCCTCAAGAAACTTTCTATCTTCATGGAGAACAAGAATGATATGTTTTTCACAAGTTCAGGTACTAGTCACACATTTCAAAATTGGGGCCCTCCCTATGAAGATCATTGAACATGAGCTCAAGAGGTACGACCTTTGGCAAGATGAGCTAAGAGGAAGGCCTATGAGGAATTCTCAGAGAACCAAAATCTGAAGAAGGAACATGAGAATTCCCTTAAAAAGTCTGCCTGCTTTTGAATCTTGCTGAAGACACACACAGAACAAAGGAAGAAAATGGCCGAAAAATGTGGAGCAGGCAAGAAGCCCACTTTACAGCCGGCCCCCCCTTCACAGATGCGGACACCCCTCACCCACCAAGCACACCCGGTGCAAACAAAAAGAGGGGGGTCCCCCAAAGCTCTTAGTGCCCCTTTTCACACCTAGAGTCAGGAGAGAGCCCACACCAGCCTAGCCCAAGGCCCCCTCCCCCTGCACAGAGAGTTTTAGAGAAAGATAGAGAAAGAAAGAGAGAGACAGAGAAAGTTGACAGAGAGTTTTAGAAACAGATAGAGAAAGAAAAAGACAGATAGAGAAAGAAAGAGAGAGACAGAGAAAGTTGACAGAGAGTTTTAGAGAGATGTAGAGAGAGAGAGAGAGATAGTTGACAGTGTTATGATATATTAGTGAAAAATTATGGGTCCTTTATTAAACACTGAAGTTTATATTAGGAAATGCATAGTGAAAGGTTATTTTCCCTAAATTGTAATTGAGGTAACAGTGAGCACAGAAAATGGCTCTTATTTTAAATAAAACCGCCTTCTTAGAGCGGATAGGAATTAAGCCAGAGCTTTAACTATTGGGTTTTAGAAATATGAGAGTGATTTGCGATTTAGACTTAAGTATTAAGAATCATCCAAATTATTAATGATATCAAACAAGAGAACAATGCAGAAATGGCATTTATCCAAATTATTAGGTAAATTTAGATAGAATAATTAATTTAGGATAGGCATGATTTCACTGAGATGGAATAAACATCATGGAATACCGTCAGTGCACGGAGGGTATTTCATTGTTTGCCCATCAGCAGATGGAATATGCTTTGGCGTGGGTCATATTAATGACTATTAGAATATTAATGATATACGGATTGCATAAGCATTGAACAATTAATGTCAACCAAATGACATTAACCTATTTCTTTTGAGAATGATTAGGCTGATAGCACAGCAAAAAGGTGGTTAGCTGCCAAGAAGCCCCAGACTGGGGATGGCGCTCTTCACCAGTGATGAAAAATTGCAGACCACTGATTTTTGAAAATGAGTGTAAGCATGAATGGTTGTTTGTTTGTCTTTTTGTGTTTCTAATTGGCCGACCATCAAGATATAATCAATCAGATATCAAGGTGGAAAATGATTTAGAAATTTGAAATCAATTTTTGATGAAAATTATGGAAAATTGTTTAGTCAAATGAAATTTTAATGGTAAAAGCAGCAGTACTCCAAACGTGAAATTTGAAGTGGAGAAACAAATCTGCTATGCAAAATTTAGGAGCACTGAAAAGACAGTGCTTGATACCAAATTCCAAAGTACTATTGATTTATTGTGATAATGGCATCCAAATTGTGTTAACAAAATAATTGACTGAATTGACAAAAGTTTCCATATTTCGTTCCGAAGGAAAAAAAAAAAATGGAAATCCAATTTAGTGGAATGTACCAAACGCCATTATTAACTACACGATTGGAATTGGAGGATGAGGCTAATCATATGTCTGCATAAAAGAAAAAACTTTAAAGAAACGCATTAATTTTGGGTTGGCAGAGGGAGATTGCATTTCTCAACAGGAAACATGATGAGCAACCCAGGATGAGAGTGTCCGTGCAAATGTTCCTGACCAAACCAGCAGACATGAAAATAGCGGATCCATTTTGTATACTGTAAGAAAGTTCTCTCAGTTGAAACGTTTGAGGAGACAGGTAAGATAAACTTTTTGACGTGATAAAACGTAATGGAAAGCACTCCAATATTGATTGGAAAGATTATTGCTCGAGGAGCAATGCGATAAACCATAAGGAACTTTTTATATTGGTTTTATTGTCTCCATAAAAAAAAGATGAAAGCGTTTCAATTGAGACCAAACCTTCTTACAGATTTTTAAAGTAAACAATTAGAGAGAAAAGAGAAACTACAATGGATAGAAATGTAACTAGATTTTAATTTTATGCCTGACTATTGTGAAATATTGATTAAGAAAGTTTTATAGGAGATGATTGGCAAACTCCGAAGACAATGGAATGTTACATTTGATAAAAAGACTACTAGTTTGGGATATTTTGAATTTCAAAAAACTGAGTTAATATGCAACGCGATACACATTGTTAATTGAATTGGGACTTGATTAGTATGCATTTTAAAAGTAATGGGCTTTAATTGCTCTAAAAGACACAGTTATGCTAAAAATGTTGACCCTGACAAACAAGGGGTGGTTACATTTTAGTGGGTTCAATTCTATTCAGAATTATAAATGTGTGCATTTTGTTTTTGGATATTAATTGATGTGAATCTAAACTATTACAGAGAACGGCAAAGCTGTTTTCCTGAGGAGAAAGCAGCCTGGTTTGCTTTTGTATTTTTCCTATTTTTAGTATGATTAGTTAATTTGTGTAATTGCAGGAAAGGAAAAAACAAATATAGTTCTTGATCTTAACAAGGAAGCAGTGATCAAAATAGAATACCAGCTAGCATATTTAATTTTGACTGATAGGCATTTAAGCTTTTCACAAACTATAGTGATGGAATAAGTATAAGATTGTTGTGATTTTTGTTCGTTGGGGTATTAAGCCCAACCTAATAGCTGTCTGCAGATGTTGAGTACGTGTTTGAAGACAGCGACAGAGTGCGGCAGCTGGGGAGGCAGCGCGGACACTTGCTGCACAGTATGCACAGCAACAAGGGCTGAGCCGATCTCAAGAACAGTCTGCAGACGACCTGTACACAGCTAAAGGCCTACAGTGCCTACCAAAAATGTACTCCAAAATTGAGCCATGGACAATGTCTCAACAGGGGGGAGATATGGACATCGAAATACCTACTTTTAAAATTTTTGTAGGAACTGTTTAATTTGTTACAGATATAATGTGCAAGATGACCTCAGGCCCAAACGAGGCCAATGTCCAAGAGTGTGGGACTGGTAGAGCAAACAAATGGTACGATAAAACCAAGGCTTAAGAAAACCATGGAAGAGATAAAGAAGCCATGGCCAGAACGCCTAACACTGGTCAGAACGTATATGAAGATAGTGCCAACTAGCTCGAGATTAACACCTTTTTGAGATAGTTATTGGAAGACCATTCCAACTTCCTTTATGGGAAGATGAAGGAGAGAAACTTATCCAAAGAACATGTAAGCTGCCGTGATCTTTTTGTCTATCTTGCAGGAGGTGGTGAAGCCAGGTGACTGGATCCTGATCCGAGTCATAAAAGTGAAGTCCTGGTTCTCTCCACGATGGGAAGACCCATTCGTGGCCTAACTCACCAACCTCCACAGCAGCAAAGATCGCTGAAAAGTCAAAGTCGATTCAGGTCAAGAGTTCGAGACAGGTGACTCTTGAGTAGACTAAGTCGGACGGTGTCAAAACCCTTGTCCGTGAAGAAACTCATCTGACGTCTACTCACCTGCCACGAGCACCCCTCACTTAACCCTGACCTCCCATAGACTTTGCACCTCCATACAGAAGCCACAGTGAAAGCTGTTGTCACCCACATCACAGTGACTGGACGGTCAGTGACAGCCTGGGCGTATCTGAACGCCCCGCCCACAGAGACTCGAGTTGGAAAACAAGTGCAGGAAACGTCCTGCCTCATCACGGGAAAGGCCGAGCCAAGCGGTCCGCTCTTGGACGGGGACCCAATCTACATCAACAACATCGGGGTTCCCCGCAGCGTACCAGATGAGTATAAGCTCGCTGACCAAATTGCACGTTCATCCCGAACAACACAGCAGCTGACGGGAGTTTAACCAAGGCCCTGGAGGGTCTTCGATCCCTCAACAGCAAGATGAAAGAACAATCTGGAGAACTACTATGAAGAAGACGTGTGGTATCCTGACAACCTGAATTCACTGGGTCTAGACGCCACACTTAAATCTGCAGTGGTGCAGATGAGATGCATTCCTTTTAAGGGGAGTGAACATAACAGTAAGAGATAAGAGATCAAAATCTGTGCAAAATCAGTGCAATTCAAACCACGTGATGCAATCTGGGGTAGTGATGTTCCTGGTGACCATAAGTTGTGGTCCGCCCCCCAGAAAAGCATACGGTTGCTACTTTCCCAACTTGGGGTGGATAAAGTTATGCTTCGTGTAAAGACATTGAACTGTTACATGAGTGTTTATTAACCAAACTGTCAAAGCCCTTAGGGATGTTGTGGGATGTTGCCATGATGGGAGAACACTGCTGCACCTTCATCCCAGACGAAACCAGTCAATGCTGTTTAAATTTGCAACTCCCTCATTTGCGATTTTGTTTCTGTTCTGTATTTTTTCTGTGTGTAATCCCCTGTATCAAAGTTATGATTTGAAACACTATCCAGCACACGCTGGTAGCTTACAGTGACATACAGTATCACCGCATGGCAAACCATACTGGAGATTATTGCGCTTTCGAAGTGTGACGGGTCCCACGATGTCGAGTCGTCCGGGTAATTGTACTTGTCTTGACTTAAAAAATTGTGTTCGCTCATTAAGAGGGACGCAGAGGAATTTTTCTCGAATTACGCTAAATACCTCGAGTTTTTCGCCTCTGCCTTGACAAGTGATTTTATTATTTTCCATACCCCTTGATAAGTAACTGTTGATGATATTTGTATTCTAGAACCTGGATGGGAGGGATATAAATTGATGTCTAATGAAAATTCTTTCATAGTAACTACAGGGGGGAAATGTGGAGTATGGAATGTATTCTTATGCTTTTTATTAGTCAATAGGTTTATTTAGTTTAGTCACTAGAATAGAATTTTGCATGACCTAGCGGAAATTTCCGTCCGTGACACCTATGAGTTGGGGGCGCGTCATCTACCATGACAGACCCATTTCTTTGTTCACAGTTTCCCGCCTAAAGTCTGTACCTATGTCACATGACCTTTGTCAATAAAACTGGTCAACCTGTTGGGGGGAGGCAGGGAGTTCAAACTAGTCAGGCTGGAGGATAGACGCGCTCCTGCCGCTGGCTGCTCTGACCCCCTCCTTCAGCTGAAGCTAGATAAAACTCATCATGGCCGACTCTGTGTGCTTCCTCTAATTCGAAGTTATTGAATGTTTATCGATTAGATCCAACACTCCCAATGGTCAGTTCAGTTCTCCTTATTAGGGAACAGATAAACTGATCTTGCACACTTGCACACTACTATATCTTTGTAAATGTGCTCTGTGAACTGAAATGAGCTTGACACCCCTAAATATTTAGTATACAAAAAAGTCTACTGACTCTTAAGTTTGTTTCTTGCATTGTTCGCAGACTTCTTAATCTCATTGGTGAATGCTTCAAGATCATCTTGTGTTTCTAAAATAGAAAGAGGGTTGGGGACAACAAATGATCAACATGAGAGGCAATGCAAAGGACAATTTACCATATACACAACAGGCTAGAAAAAGTGGTGAATTTGCACATCAAGATCTTTGTGTGTGTTTGCGTGTGAGACTTAGGATAATTTACTCTGGTCAGATGTGGGGGCAGACAAGATGGTGGAGTAGAGTTTTTTTATTTCTGCTACATTTCCATCAATCTTTTCAATACTTGAGCGGATGTCCTCTATCTAAAACAGAACCACATGCAATCACTTTCTAAAATAATATCCTGATCCAGTTGAGAATGTATGAGGAACATAAGCATACAGTACCTGGGCAAAAAAATCTTCCATAAAAGCTTCATTGTCCACATGTACCTGAATGTCATCCCCTCCAGTATCACTTGTCTGTTTGAGCCACATAGGAGTACATTAAAGGATGCAGTAATTTATAGTACAATATTTGAATAACATAGGTACATCATTTATAATTGCAGAATGTATTTGAACTTATTCAGGGTACCACATACTGTAAATACAGATATTCGGTCGTTTTCTAAGATCACAATATGAAAAATTTAACACTACTCCTGAACAAAAATAGCAGGGAGATGCTTCAGGGCATATAAAGTGAAAAAGGTAACTTTCAAAAAGGATTTTGAACAAGATATTTACAGATCTGGTATCCCATGCAACCTCTACTTACAAAATGAATTGTTTATAACCACACGGGGGCCTTTTTAAAGATATATTGTACAGGTAGTGTCCGGGGAATATTTTACATCATATCTGCGTGAGAGAGAGGGTTGCTACGTCTCATAAATCATCTATGTTGAAGCTCCTTTGGCAATATGGATATCCAACTGCCGAAAGAAGAACATAGCCTTACGAATATCACCTCACCGAAGTACAGCACAATATTTATTTTATATTGTACAGGTTCGCCGTGGCAACACCTGAGGGGATTAACTCATTAATGTATTCATCATTTGTTCTGCATATCCTTGTAAAATTGCTGGGGTTACTGGAGCCAATCCCATCTGATTTCGGGCAAAAGGCAGACTACACCCTAGACTGGTCAGCAGTTGGACACAAAGAGACATACAACCATTTGCGCTCACAATTATACTGCCACTGAGTGGGAATCGATCCCACGCTTATCCACAGTCTGGCGAGCAAACCACTACACCATCAGGTGGCTGCCTCTGAGCTTATAAGCTTTAAATCCACCCACCGCCAATATTGAAATAATCAACACAAACCTAAAAGCCGCCTCATGGTATAGAGGTTCACTCACCTGACTTCAGTGCGGGCAGGCGTGGGCTCATTACCCGCTGGTGGCGGTATGATTGTGAGTGCATATGGTCGTTTGTCTCTCTGTGTGCCCTATGACTGACTGGCAACCACTCTAGGTGTAGTCTGCCTTTCGCTCGAAGATAGCTGGGTTAAGCTCCGGCAACCCCCACAACCCTCTCGAGGATGGGCGGTATGGAAGATGAATGAATGAACACAGACCTAGACCATCCAGTTGCGGTTCAATGTAAAAATAACAGGTGGAATGATATCATATTGTGTGAATAATTTCACACCTACTGGTAGGCGGGGACAGCCCAAATTGGTGGCCAACAAATCGCAGGGCACAAGGAGACAGACAACCTTTCCGCTTTACTCTCATACCTGGAGGCAATTCAGTGTTCAACCAGCATACCTTGCATGTTTTGGGGATGTATGAGGAAACCAGAATACCCATAGAAAATCCATGCAAGCCTTGGGAGAACATGCAAACTCCACACAGTGGGGAGCCACTAGCCCAGGAGTCAGCAACCCTAGGACCTAGAGCGGCATGCCCTAGTGACTCCTTGGTTGGGCTAACTGAAATATCTCACACTCTTGCTCTCTCTACCGATGTCACTCTTGGCTGGCAACCAATTTGAAGTGCCTGCTTCCAGTGGTTGGCTGGGATTGGCTCCAGGACCCCCCACAACCCTTGTGAGGATAAGCGGTATTGAAGATGTGTGTGAGGGAGGAATACAGAGTACCCAGAGAAAACCCACGCCAGCTTGGGAAGAAGATGCAAACTCCACACAGGAAGGAATCTTGGATCGAACCCTGTCAAATGTGAGGCCAACGGACTAACCAGTAGATCTTCTCCCCAGGCTTGTGTTGGGTTTTCATTGGGTACTCCAAATTCCTCCCACATCCCCAAAAACATGTAGGGTAGGCTGGTTGAACATTCTAAATTGCCCCTAGGTCTAAGTGTTAGCGTAAATGGAAGTCAAGTGGGGTAGGCTCCAGCACCCCCCACAACCCTTGTGAGAATGAAGTGGTTCAGAAAATAAATGAATGAATACTAATACAATGCCAATTTTATAGAGCTGTAGTGTATTTTCATTATTTTTTTGCACAGCCTAACAAATTTGGTATTTGCAAATATGTAAGCCACAGAAAAAAAGAGAAATGCCTACCTCCTTAAGTTGAGCCAGTCTGTCCTTCATTGGAAAAGAATCGAAAAATTGAGATATCAGGGGAGAAACAAGGCTTCCAAAAGCTGCTGGATCCTAATCCTAATCTAAATAGTTACGTATACCTGAATAATATTAATGAAAATGGTCAAGCAGATGAAAATTGAATAATTAAATATTAAAAGAAGAAAAAATAAGTTACTAGGGTGTGTTCAAATATTTACAAAAATGCTACAACACAAAGGTTTTATTTGTGTGTCCCTCTCTCATCGCAGTGACTCGAACCTGAGGGCTCACTAAGCTGCTATCCACTAAGAACAGATTAGGGGAGTAGTAAATGACAAACCTGTCTCTCCCCCACCCTTTACAAGGCCAGCCTAAGGGTTTTAGATTCTGATAGTTAACTATTATCAGGTTTGTTGGTTGGCTTGCTTGCACGCGCTTTTTCATATCCGCTCCCAAATTTCCAATGTGATTCAGACCTGGGCTTCATGATGACCACTCTATGACATTGTACTGGCAGTTCACAGTATATGCAGCAAAATTAAATGAAACAGTTTTGAGATTAGGTGAAAATGTTTTATTTTTAAATGATGACATTGATGCTCTGGGTTTGGCTGGCAATCAATTCAAGGTGTACCCTGTCTAGTGCCCATAAAAGCTCTGGCAACTCCATGACCCTCGTAAGGATAAGCGGCATGGAAAATAAATGAATGAATGACAATAGTGGATTTACATTTTTCATGGTGTGTGAAATGTAAGGTTTAGCATAGAATAGCCTGAAATGCATGACAAACACAGACATTGTGTAAGAGTTAAGATTTTTTTGGGGTGTTCCTTGAAGACTCTCTGGCCTCAAAGAAAGAGTGGAAATGTAAGATTACACAAGCGTTCTGGCAGAAGTAATTTTATTTGCACTCTTCTCTTGGCAATCAAGAAGCGTGGGAACCTCTGGGTACCTCGTAATACAAAATGATTTGCACTACAAGGCTCACAATAACGATTACCTCACCATATACTAGTCATACAACAATTATAGTAACATGGGCCAAGAAATTCAGTCTACAATAGCACTAATAACCACAAAAATGAGCTCTCTTCAAACTTGTGATATGAATTTAAATGAGTTTATCACTAATAGACATTCAATCCATTTTAAGTCGAAGGATAACAGAGGATAGCATGATTAGGGGGCAGGGTCCCTTCGACGTAACAATTTACGTAGTTTTCAGTTATCACTTTACCACTCCAAAAAGCTTCAATATTTGATTTTATTGATTTTTATTATGAAATGTCACAATCCCCGCTGTCAGCTACTTAGAAATACATCACAGGGCTGTTTGTGTTTGGAACTGTTTGAGGCACTGAGAACCAAGTGACCACCTGATGGTGAAATCAGAGAGTCGCAACTCTCTTTATTCATCGCTCTGGTAAGCGCTAACAGTAAGACCTGCTTACTCTGTCAGACTGTCTCTGATTGGCATAACCTGACAATTTACCCAATGTCAGCCAATCAATACCATTCTTGGATGTACTGTATTCAAGTGAGAGTGAGAGGAGCCATGTGGACTAGTGATGGGACGATGATACCTCAAGGATTGTAGTGTTACTTCACCACTTCGTGGCTCCAACGTTCGTGGCTTCAGTACATCACTTTTTTATATCATGCTGAAGACACTTCCCTGTCTTTCGCTTGCCACTAAGAAAATGGCAGAAGACAGTGGACTGTCACTCAACTCGGCACCGAGAAAAAAAATGGCAGGCAGCGGCCAGTGGCTGTCATTTTTATACGAAAATAGAGCTTTCTGAGCGGCTGGGGGCCTTGTGGTCGCTGAGCTGATGGTGGACTTTCCCAAAAATGTTTCAAAGTGGAAGCTCTGGGTGACGTTATGGTGGACGCCATCGCCCTTGTCTGAAAATAGAGCCTTTTGAGCAACTAAGATGGCTGGATGCCACAGAGGAGCAAAGTGGAAGTTGAGTCTCCATTTAAGTCTGGGCAGCGGGCTGATGTCGTTGCTCTTATCCGAAAATAGACCTCTCTGGACGGATAATTGACAGCTGGACGGTGCAGAGAGCAAAGTGGAAGTTTAATTTCCTCCCAAACAATAACTATGAAGTACGTCGTCTTAGTACTTTGAGAAATCAGCAGGAAACCGTCAATATGGCTCACAGTTTGAAGAAACGTGTCCCAGAGATTGATGAATATGGAATATGGCAATTGTCTTGACAGTTTCATGTCCTTGACAAAATTGGACCAAAAAAAGAAAGAGCGGTCACAACTCCCCATCAACATCTTCCTTGTGCGCTGAAATCCTCTCGCAAACGCTCCTGCTGAGAAGCTCCTTTACAGCGCCTCCTGAAAATTCCATGATGAGAAGCGCCGAGCGGGTGTTGGCATACTTGTTGCCCCCCAGCTCGTTGCCTGTATGTTGGGGTTTAGTGGACGAGGGGGTAGCATCCCTCCGTCTTCGGGTGGGGGGACGGGACCTAACTCTAGTTTGTGCATATGCACCTAAAACCAGTTTAGAGTACTCACCCTTTTTGGAGTCCTTGGAGGACCACAGTTCGATGATTGACTTTGTGGTTGTGTCATTAGACCTGCTGCCGCATGTCTTGGCCATTTGGGGAAAGAGAGGCGGAGCTGTCAACCGAACACCACCTGGTGGTGAGTGGGCTCCGATGGTGGGGACGGATGCCCGTGCGGCCCAGGAGACCCAAACGTTTTGTGAGGGTCTGCTGGGAACGCCCGGCAGAGTGCCCTGTCAGAAGAAGTTTCAATTCCCACCTCCGACAGTTTCTCCCACGTCCAGGAAGAGGTGGGGGACATTGAGTCTGAGTGGACCATGTTCCGCGTTTCTATTGCTGAGGCGGCAGACCAGAGCTGTGGTCGCTAGGTGGTCAGTGCCTGTTGTGGCGGCAATCCCAGAACGCGCTGGTGGACACCAGTGGTGAGGGATGCTGTCAGGCTGAAAAAGGTGTCCTATCGGGCCCTTTTGGCCAATCGGACTCTAGACGCAGCTGACGGGTACCGGGTGGCCAGGCGGCACGGGGCTCTGGTCATCTCCGAGGCAAAAACCCAGGCATGGGAGGAGTTCGGGAAGGGCATGGATAACGACTTCTGTGTGGCTTCAAGGACATGTTGGTCCACCATCGAACGTCTCAGAAGGGTGAAGCAGTGCACCATCAACACAGTGTATAGTGGGATTGGGGCGCTGCTGACCTCGACTCGGGATGTTGTGAATCGGTGGGCCGAATACTTTGAAGACCTCCTCAATTCCACCGACACACCTTCCCATGAGGAAGCAGAGGACTCTGGGGCGGACTCTCATATCTCTTTGGTTGAAGTCACCAAGGTGGTTATAAAGCTCCTCGGTGGCAAGGACCCGGGGGTGGATGAGTCCGCCCAGAGTTTCTAAAGGCTCTGGATGCTGTGGGGCTGTCTTGGTTGACACGCTTCTGCAACATCGTGTGGACATCAGAGACAGTGCCTCTGGATTGGCAGACCGGGATGTTCCCCTTTTTAAAAAGGCAGACCCGAGCATGTGTTCCAATTATTGGGGAATCACATGCCTCAGACACCCCGGGAAGGTCTATACTAGGGTATATTAATTTTAATTAAATTGTATTTCTTTAATTTATTCATTACATTTTTACTTTCTTTGTAGTTTTGATCCTCTCATGTTTTGTTGGGGTTTTGGTGGTTGAGTGTGTTTCCTTGTGTGTCCTGTCGGCGTGATTGTGTATGAGTTTTACCTGCTGTCTTTTCTGGCTCTCCTTCCCTTGTGTGACCCAGGGGTTTGTTAATGTCATCAACCCATCTGTGGATTTAAACCCTGTGTTCTGTGTGTTTGTTTTGTCGCCCTTCGTAGGTGTGATTCTCCCTCGTTTTTGTCCTTCCCACTTCAGTTTGTATCTTTGTAAATTTTTCACACATTTATGTTGGTAAGGTTATTTTGTAGTTATTTTCTCCATTAAACCTTAAGTTTGTGCACCAGCGCTTCCCTTTTCATTGCCTGCTTCCTGCACCAGGGTTCTGCTCCGCTCCATATTCGGCGCAAACATAACAGACCCAAAGCTAGTTTTATTTCCGGGGTAAATGATTCAGCGTTCACAGATGGAATCTTGTCCAAAATATCTTTCACCTGCTCTGACTCTAATAGAATGTATTTTTTTAGCCTCAACCATATATTCCAACCAATTCAGCATGACTAGGATGCTCAGCAGAAAGTTGGGGGAGTACAATTGATGAAGCCCAACGTGTAAGTAACTGCAGAAATCAGTCTTTTTTGATATTGAAATGAATTGAATTGAATGTAATGCTTTTATTGTCATTATACAACTATAATGAGATTCAACGCCTTCACCACGGAGTGCACAAATAACAACAACAAACAGACAAATAAATAATCAGTAAATAAGAAATGAATAAATATCTAGTCCAAGTGAGATCAGCAGAGCAGAGCAGTCTTGTTCATCCTGAAGTCCAGGGTGAGTTCCATGGTTTTGGAGACGTTCAGCGCCAAGTTGTTGAGACCGCACCACTCGCTGAGTCTATGGTCTCAACAACAAACAAACAAAAACATAGATAATCAATATATAGTAATGATAAATAAATAATTAATAAATATTAATCGCTAAATAACTGGTCAACATAAAAAATAAGTAGTTGTAATAAGTCTTGATTAGGTCCTAGGTACAGAAATCAAGTTGAGTATGTTGACAGCTCTTGGCAAGAAACTCCTTCAGTCTCTTTGTTTGGCTGTTATGGCTCAGAGGGCAGCAGGTTGAAGTGGTGGAAGCCGGGATGCGTATAGTGGTACCTCGAGATTTATGCGTTAATGCGTTCCGGGACTGAGCTCGTATGTTGATTTACTCGTATCTCAAATCAACGTTTCCCATAGAAATGAACTAAAAACAAATTAATTTGTTCCAACCCTCTGAGAAAACACCAAAAAACAGGATTTTGGAATGGAAAAACATTTTTATTTGTTCTAATTCGCCATCTATTAACAGAGTAACAAATAACTAGTAATTATGATGTTTAATAGTATACTAAAATTAGACGGATTTCACGAAGGGGAGAGAGAGAGGGGCAGAGAGAGAGACTTTTTGCACGGCAACGCGCTTGTAACATAACATAAACAAATATGAATGAACTTGGATTACGATACAGACACACTCAAAAATAAATGTAATCTAACCTTACACTAAACTTAATTCCAATTTTGTTTTAAATTTTGATACATTTCTTGGCTCTAATGGTCCCACCTCCACCCTGACTTTCAGCTGCTGTTTGAAAGGAACTTATCTAGGGTTGTTTGCTTTTGTCTTCCTTTCAAAATATCCCAAAAATGATGCACACAAATGTCCTCACAATAGGATAACGCACGGCCACTTGCCAGCGGGAAGTATTATACTCCTCTTATTGGCGAGCAAGCCCCGCCACGCGTACACCATTCTGCACTGATTAACGGGGGAAAAAACACTGCATTGCTCCGCCCAGTGGTCGTAGAGACATTTACACGAGGGAGTTGCAGGGAGAAATACAGCAGCCTCTCGCATCGGCTGTATGCTCGTATATCAAAATATGTCTCGTATTGCAAGGTAAATATTTGCTCGAAATTTTGCTCGTATGTCAGGGCACTCGTATGTCAAGGTATTACTGTATTGTCTTTTATGATGCTCTCTGCCCTTCTAAGGCACCGGGATTTGTAGATGCTGGACAGGGTAGGTAGGAGGCAGATGATGATCTTTTGGGCTGTGTTGATCACCCTCTACAGGTTGGTGTTTAGTTACTCCTTCCTCACTACTCTCAGGAAATGTAGCCTCTGCTGCACCTTCTTGACGAGGGTTGTTGTAATTGCCGCCCCAGTGAGATCAGCAGAGATGTGGGCCCCTAGGAATTTGGAAGTCTCCACTCGCCCCACACATTCGCCGTTGGTATATGGGAGGACGGAGCAGCCTTGTTCCGTCGGAAGTCCAGGATGAGTTCTCTGGTTTTGGAGATATTCATTAGATTAGATTAGATTAACCTTTATTCATCCCTTATTCGAGAAATTCAGTATGTAGCAGTAGCAAGCACAGACACAGGAAAAGACAATGTAGACCTAGATAAAGCTGGAACCACACACAGGAAGCCCACAAAGGTTAGGACCTTCTGCAGACTGAGGCTGAGGTTGAAAATATGCAGAATCACTCTTCCAAGCTGATCCGCACAGTCCCTCAGCAGTCTGAATCTGATCATCAGGACCGGTAGCCTTCCTGGCCTGAATGGTTCAAAAACATTTCCAGGACTAGCATAGAGAAACTAAGATAATAGAAAAATGACAGCCTCGCCACCGGCTGTCACTTGAGCATCGCCATAGAGACAGGTGTGGTCTTTTGGACTAGGGACTAGGGACGTCGACCTGACAACCGTAGCGGCTTTATTGGATGTACTTTGATAACACTGCACTGAATTTTATCTTAATTGAATCGTACTCACTCAGCAATAACCACCCTTTTCAAGACCCCTTCAAAATAACTTTGCCGATCTGTGTAACCATGAATAACTTTGAAGGAGATAGTTAATGTAGATGGTGAGGAGGTGATTCCCTCAAGAGGGATGAAGTAGAAGAGGCGTTAACCTCATTCGATGAAGAATGTCGAGATCTCCGGCGTAGATGAAGGTAGGTTAGCCTCAGCCAGAACCTCCTACTATGAAGGCGAGCCAAACTCAGCCAGCATCTACAAAAATGAGATTGGATTGATGTCTGTCGAGATCTTCGTAGATAAAGGTAGGATAACCTCAGCCAGAACCTCCTACTATGAAGGCGAGCCAAGCTCAGCCACAACCTATGACAATGAGATTGGACCGGGGTCAGTCGGAACCTTTGACGATAAAGGCGGGTCGGTGTCAGACAGAACTGTCCATGAAGGCGTGACGACGGTGGTGGTCTCCAAACTGGCTGACCTTTTCCTCAATCTCTGAAGGCGTACAGAAGGTGGAGGAGAATTGCCAAAGAGGTAGGAAGTTCATGGCAGAAAAAACACGTTTTGCACCGTTGTGAGGAATCAGGGTTTGTGAAGTCGGTTGACCCCTTGGCGTTCACAATGCTTATGATGACATCATACACCCCCTCATTCAATATGCCTGTCAGTAGGTAGCATAGTATCATCCTCGTCTTTTCTATAAAAGCATATGGTGGTGCGTGAGCATTTTGTGTGTTTTTTCGCAAGTTGTTCGTCATCAACATAACATCAAATCCAGTAGGCAACTACGGGTTCTAGCCACTTCCATCATGCACGCAACATTCCGGACAAGATAGCGAGATTAGCGGGTCCTACGTGGATTGTTAACGGGTCTGGTCAGCAAAGGAGGTGGCATCAGGAGAGGCAGCAGAATTGAGGCTGTTGAGCTGGTCTGTTGACTAAGCTAATAAAACAGCTACTCAAACCACTGCTGCCAATGATCTAACTCTCCAACGTCAGATCCATTGTAAATAAGAAGGATTATTTTGAATTAAAGCGAGCCGCAAATCACCACATTCAAAGACAAATCTCAAAACTGTTTTTTCGAAAATTTTCATGGTGAAAATGTCCATCCGGAGAGGATAAAACACTGGAACTGTCATGTCCTATCGACAGACGTCGAGGCAAGGAAACACGGAGTAGGACCCAATTGCAGGCAAACAGGCAAGGAGAGGGAAGTAGTACTTAAACAAAAACTTTAATAACTTAGGCAGGATCTTTAGAAAATAACGACTTAGAAATCAAATCACGGGATCAAACCTGACGGGAAGACATGGGGAGAAGAGGAACATGGAACAGGGAGCATGGCATGGCAACTTGGCGTGGTACAAAACAAAGCAGACGATCCGGCACTGGCAAAACAATTTGTGGGGTTTAAATAGGCAAAACAGGAACTAATTATCAATGACGCGCAGCTGCGCAAGCGGAATGGCAAGACAGCAGGGACAAACAAGAATAGGAAAGCGAACATAAGAACACACGGAGAAAACAATGAAATACTACCAATCCATACCTAAGAGGATCTTGTTTACCCAAAGATTAGGTGTGCAGTAAGACCACCTCTCATTGTTCATGGCCCCAGCATACACCCCCCTCAGCCGACAAACAAAGCCCAAAAAACAAACCATTATCACCTGACCTTAGAGAAGATCCCCTTCCTTCAACTCCAAGACTGCTTTGAACAGACACAGTGGGGGACTTTTTACCTGGGCACATGCATAGACACAACAGTATCTTACATCATGGCTATGGTCACCTTGGAACAGACCATCCGGGCGTACCCAAACCGGAAACCGTGGATGACCAGCCAGGTCCAATCACTCCTCCAGGTCCGTGAATCAGTCCTCAGATCCGGTGACAGGGCACTCTACAGTGCAGCTCATGCCAGCAAACTACAAGGGTATTACTGCAATACTTGTCACTTTCGAACAAGTAGGGATGTGGCAGAGCCAGAAAAAAAAATTGGCCCGATGGAAAATATATATGCACCCCTGCTCTATTAGCTCAATCGTAAAGTGAAGGAAGTTACATATCTTAAAGTATTACGCAATATAATGTCTGTGAGATTATACTTTATTGGAATGTACTTTCTATTTTTTACATAGTAAAATGGCATAAAATCATCAAGATTTTCAGTAACAACAAAAAAATGGTCTTGAGCGCGGTAAGGAACCTCAACCTCAAATGCTAAATATTAATCACTCCACCCAACTGGAGAGATTGGCATTTTAAGACAATACATGGCTTAATTTAAAATATGGGCTTTATTTTGCCGTTCATTCTTTCTTCTAATCCCGCAGATTTGTTGGAAAATTTCAACCCATGTTAAGAAAGCATCTATAATAACTAGACAATATTTTTTTCATTTAATTTGATAATATCCATGTAGAGTCAATTTTGGGAATTGACCACGCCTCGGCCATATATTGCCCTATTGATTATGTCGAGCGCAAATCAAACAAGCCCTGTAAAAATTTTTTATAAAACAAATGTAACCCATAAATCGTATCATGGCGCTGCACCAAAACTATATCCCCCCTTTTAACTCATGAGACTTCACATCACTCAATATAGCAGTCCTAACAAATCAAGTTTTTCTATAAATATGGTTTTCCCTCCCTGCGCTGAAGGATATTTGTTTACCCTTATTCAGAACGAGATGTGCCGAGGCATCTTGCAATCCTTGTGCCTTAATTTTGACTATAGATTGAGAGCATGTTTTGAAAACTCTGATGTCCCACTTGTGTAATCCACTCCTCCTGATAGAGGTGGATTGTTAATGTAATCAAGGCCTAAAAATGGACAAAGGAAAAGAAAGGGCAGAATGCCATTGGGGAATTGCCATAAGCAGTCCTCAGTCTGTCCTCCTTGCAAATGAAAATCCAGAGAAAGGTGTCTTTCCTCTTTCTTTTTGCATGTTTTATGAATGTCAAATGGGAAACCTGATATTTAAAGAGTCCTTTGTGCCAGATGTCAATATATTTGATGGACCTCCAAGGCAGACTCGACATCCGGGCAAGACCATGGCCACAGCATCTTAGAACCTTTTACAGGACTGGGCTTCAGCTCTATACCTGGAGGCTGAATGTTGACGACTTACCGAAAGTGTTGAGTAAACACTCATAAAAGGTTTATTAATGTGTGCATTAGTAAAAGAGTAGTCTATAAAACTGTAAAAGGGTGTTGGTGTCCTGTACTAGTAGTTAAACGCCGAAAAAGTGAGATTTTGCAACATATTTGTGTGCTCGTGTGTGTGTGTGGAGAGACTAAGGTCTCATTGAACAGATTTAAGTGACAACCTGAACCTTCTAAAGAAGCAGAGGCAAGAATCTTCTGCCATGTGTGGCAGAAGGATTACTAAAGGCAGAAATTAATAAAATAAAGAAATAAAATAATTCAGTTGTATTGATTGAGTGATTTTTATAAAGTGTCTTGATGTTAGTCTGGTGGTTAATCGTGTGATGTGATTGTGACTAGGAAGGCTATTGACACGAGTTTAAATAAAGATGGTCTATGGAAGTGTGGGTGTCAGGAAGTAGACAGCAGTCTGAAACAGTTCTCAAAGAAACACAAAGATGAATCCCTTGCATGAAAACAATCCATCAATTGACTTTAAACATGGCTGAAGCAAATGTGTAAACAGAAATAACTGAGAATTTTGCTGTGTTGAGTTTGTGTTTGCAGTATTTTTAAGCTTATTAAGTCTCAGCTAATTTTGGGATGTTGTTGGGACCGATGTGAAATGATTGTTTGATGGAAGTGTTAAAAGCGAACAGTATGGGGGGAGTGGCCACTCACCCCTCTTCCTTTTGGATGTAAGAGATGATGATAGCTAGCAAGTTATTTTTCTCTATTTTTGTGTTACTCTATACAGGAGTTTTAGCCATTTTTTTAGGTAAGAGAAAATACCTAGGCACCAGGTATTCATGGGATGTTTGATGCTGAAGGGGAATTAATCTGTTTGAGATTGTAAACGTTGTTCTGTTGTGGTGTGTGCGAGAAGAGCTTGGCGCGATATGCAATAAATCCATTTATGCATGGTCTCGGCACACAAATGAGTTTACACTTCACCAATTGAGTGCATAAGAAGCTAAAGTTCAGTTCACGTTTATTGGTTACAAGCAGGGGGTCCCGGCTTCATTGTCCTACCTGCTTGTTTAGGACCAAATGACAATTGTTTCGCTATTTTAAAAAAATTGTCTTTTGAAAAATTGTCTTGAAAATGTCTGTTTAACAAAAAAAACTGAGTTTACACACTTAGAGAAGGTGAAGAAATTCAATCACGTCTATTCGGATCCGACAGCCGTTTCTGGCCACCATAAAAAAAATTCAACTCTACGTTGCACGGTTTGGACAAACGTAGCGAAAGAATCTTAACACACACACACAAATTCACACACCCATAAATCACGTTTTATCAGTGGCGGTCGGTGCATTTTCTGGTAGCGCCTTCCACGTATCAATCCAACCCTCAAAAACTATTTTATGGCTATAAAACCTCTACTGCAGCTACAGCTGCGACACAAAAAAATAATCAATAAATTAATGCACAAAAATGGGGTAAAATCCACTTCCTGGCAGCATTTCATGATTAAATACAAATACTGGAGCTTTTCAGACATTAAAACCAGGTCAGGGGGGTGATTTTCCCGGGAAAAGACAGCGGTGAACGTCAATGGCGTACGGGCAAACATTGCCCGAAAATAGGGTAAAATCCAGCCGAAACCAGCATTTATTGATTAAATACAAATACTGGAGCTTTTTAGACATCAGAACCGGGCCCGGAGTATCATTTCCCTGGTAAAAAGACAGCGATGAACTTCGATACGTCCATACGTGAAATGACAAAAAATGCTCTAAAATTAGGTAAAATCCACTTCCTAGCATCATTTATTGATTGAATACAAATACTGGAGCTTTTGAGACATTACAACCAGGCCAGGGGGTGATTTTTCCCGGGAAAAGACAGCGATGGACGTCAATGGCGAAACGCCAAAAATTAAACTGGGGTAAAATCCACTTCCTAGCAGCATTTTTGATTAAATACAAACACTGGAGCTTTTCAGATATCAGAACTTGGCCCACAATTGAAATATTATTCAGGAATATAGCCATATTTTACTCACCAAAAATCCTTTTTACACAATATCCATACTCCTTTCTTTCTTCCTTCTTTCCTATCGCCATCGAAGCTAATGATGAAAGTCGAGCCTGTCCTGTCATATTTCCGGCATAGTCCGTTTTGAAAATGGCTTTAAATCAACACAACAATATATTTGATTGTGCAGCTAAGTTAGCACACTGAAAGTGGCACGCACACACCAGGCGGGAACTCCAGGCAGAGCAAAGTTGCCCGCTTTGAGACTGACAAATCAGACCCAGTCTCAACACCCCCACCACCACCCTGCAGCAATACACTGACGTTCCGGGAACAGGAAGTGAGACTGGTAATGCGGTCTGTAAACACCAGGAAGGCTGCTGGCCCAGACGGAGTACCTGGGAAGGTGCTCAAAGCCTGTGCTGACCAGCTGGCTGGAGTCTTCACATACATTTTCAATTGTTCCCTGCAACAATCCATCATCCCATCTTGTCTGAAATCTGCCACCATCATCCCTGTCCCCAAAAGCCAACCATTGGCAGCATGAATGATTATAGGCCTGTTGCCCTCACGCCTGTGATCATGAAGTGCTTTGAAAAGTTGGTAGCCCGCCATATCAGGAATACGATCCCTCCCTCAATTGACCCTCACCAGTTTGCTTATAGAGCAAACAGGTCCACTGACGATGCTATTGCCATTGCTCTTCATACAGCACTGAGCCACCTGGAACACCATGGGAACTACGTGAGGATGCTCTTCATTGACTATAGCTCAGCCTTCAACACCATAAAACCGGACATTCTGACTGACAAACTCTCCCACCTTGGACTATCCTCTTCAATCTGCTGCTGGATAAAGAACTTCTTGACCAACCGACCACAGACTGTTAGACTTGGTCCCCACCTCTCTTCCTCCATTACACTAAGCACTGGCTCCCCTCAAGGCTGTGTACTGAGTCCTCTTCTGTACTCCCTGTACACATACGACTGTACACCCACCCACCAGTCTAACGCCATCATCAAATTCGCTGACGACACCACTGTGGTCGGACTCATCTCAGGAGGGGATGAGTCGGCTTACAGAGATGAGGTCAACAATTTGTCTTCGTGGTGCTCGGTGAAAAATCTCACACTGAACACCACGAAAACTAAAGAAATAATCCTGGACTTTCGCAGACACGGCACAGATCTGGCCCCACTCCTCATTAATGGAGTATGTGTAGACAGGGTCCAGTCCTTTAAATTCCTGGGGGTCCACGTCACGGATAAGCTCTCATGGTCTACAAACATCACGGCAGTGGTGAAGAAGGCTCAGAAACGACTCCATTTCCTCAGGGTACTTAGGAAGAACAACTTGGCCATCAAGCTTCTGATAACCTTCTATAAAACCACTGTAGAGAGCATCCTGGCGTACGGCATCACAGTGTGGTACGCTGGAAGCACGGCGGCAGATAAAAAGGCCGTGCAGAAAGTGATCAACACTGCCCAGAGGATTGTCGGCTGCTCTCTGCCCTCACTGGAAGACATTGCCAGCCCTCGTTACCTCAGCAGAGCCAAGAACATCATAGGGGACCCTTACCACCCTGGTCACAATCTGTTCCAGCTGCTGCCCTCTGGAAGACGCTATAGGTCCCACAAAGCACGGACAAGTAGGCTTAAGGACAGTTTTTTCCCCACATCCATCAGACATCTAAACTCGCGGTAACATAACACACATTCCCTTCTGCGGTAATATAAAAAGAGGTTTTGGGTGGTGATCTGCCTCCTACTAGCTGACTGAAGTAAGGTAAGTGGAAGACAGTGAGAGGTAAGCGAGAGGTAAGCGACCTGTATCCACAATAGCAGAATGCCAATTACAAGTCCGTACTAGATTTAGGTCTTTTGCCGAGTAAACGTAGCTTATGGAGAAGCACCATCAATTTCGTCACACGCAGTTTCTGCGTGTGATGACAAGTAGGCTTTTTGTGTTGTGATAACTACAACAGGGGCCTATGTCCGATTATTATTATTATTATTATTATTATTTTCCCGGCTGTAACAGGCTTGCTAGCTTCGGAGTTGACCACCCTTTCTTAATGATGTCCATTTTTTTCTGGAAAAGTCTGTCTGGAAAATAGCTTTGTGAGCAAACAGAATCCATTTGTTTTTGCTTCTGTCGGCCATTGTGGGTGGAGTTTGGGATCTCGGCTGCCTCGGGTACTGCTTTGGCCCGCCTACTAGCCAATCATAGTTGGTTAAAGCAATGACATATCCCAGCCAGCAAAATGCTAACGCCTATGAAAAATCATTGTGGGGTTGCCAACTCGAAATCTGATTGGTTAAAAGCAACAGTCTAGTTTAATGCAGCAGACCCCGCAGAACTGATTGTGAAGGCTTTGAGGCAGATCTGATCTGGCAACAAATAATGGCTGAAATGTGATTGGTTAAATGTTTCAATATGAAAACACATCTGGAAGCAGTGCAACCAGGGGGAAAAGCAATGAAAGGAAGCTAACAGACCATTTGGAATAATAAGTATTGATGGACAAAATATAATATGAGATCAGATATTTCTTAGGCCAGCAGAGAAGGCCTTGAAGGCCCTGACGGCCCGCCACTGCGTTTTATAAGGATTATAGGTTAATTTATTATTGTTATTAGAACCTATTTTGTTAAATAGCTCCCAAGCCATTTGACAGATTGACACGGAATTTACAGAAAAGATTGGTAATTACCTTGTTTAACGAACACCTTTTAGTTTTTCAATAACACATTCCATGTATCAATTAATAATTTAATACTATTATTAGCACCTAATATCTTCAATAGCTCCCAAGCCATTTGACAGATTGACACAAAATTTACAGAAGAGACAGGTCATTACTTTATTTTAAGGAATACCTTTTGGTTTTTCAATAATAAATTACATTTATAAATTATTAATTTATCACTGTTATTAGCACCTATTTTGTTCAATAGATCCCAAGCCAATGGACGTATTTACACCAAATTTACAGAAAAGATAGGTATTTACCTTCTGTTTAACGAATACCTTTTGGTTTTTCAATAACACATTCCATTTATTAATCATTCATTTAGTACTGTTATTAGCACCTAATATCTTCAATAGTTCCCAAGCAATTTTATGTATTGGCACCAAATTTACAGAAAATATAGGTAATTATCTTCTGTTTAAGGAGCACCTTTTGGTTTTTCAATAACACATTCCATTTATTAATTATTAATTCATGACAGACCCCCTGTTTGCACAGAGGAAACTGCAACAAAACTAAAAATAAAAATTAACATCAAAACCTTCAGTATGGTAAAAAAAACTTGCAATTTTGACGAAGACACAAAAGAAAAACAACATACTTTAAACACTACATTATGGTAACAAAAACCTAGAAAGAAAATATAAAAATAAAATCCTCTTCGCTCAGATGGTCCCCTTTCGAATTCTTTTTCCCGTTCCTCCAGCAGTCTGCGATCACAGTGTTGATCCATCAACAATAGAAGTCCACATTCACAGAAAATAAACCATGGGTCACAGACAGCATTTCATAATCTTCCATTAGAACAGCATCAAAACAATCATGTGAAGGAGAGCTGGTAGGAGAACACTGAATGAGAAAATCATACACAACAAATGATTGAGTAGCAGAAACATTCGAGTTATTAATACTAAAAATAAAACTCCTAATCATAGCTTTAACACATGCAACAATACAGCAACGAAGAAGTAAAAACAAGAAGAATAAAAAGTAGTAAAAGAACCCAATAAAGAAACCACCAAATTTTTCCATTTTGCAACAATGTCAAAAGCAATGCTAATTTTGTATAAATGAGTAATGAATAGTGCCTATGATAGAATTCAACAGTATATGACATTCACACCTGAATAGACACTACTTTAAAGAGCAATATCAATATTAGAAAAAAATAAACCATGCAAAGGGAACTCTTCAGCCAGATCCAATCAGCTGAGGCAAACTGCTCATCAAGACGCACGCATGTGTGAAAAAACACAAAGATCCTCCACTCCTCGGAGCCTTAAGCATAAAATGTGAGCAAATGATTAAAAATGCAGACTTTAAACATATATAACTATCACATACCAAAAATGACATCAAAACATATCAACCTCTGTTAATTGCATTCTAACAGTGTCGTAACCTAATTATAAAGTTATTTTCCTTGCCATTCAATTTAATTCTCAATAGATGTATTTGTTATAATTACCATTGCTTGTTCAAGAGCCTCCAAGCAGAATAATCTCTTTTTTTCCTTGTCCAATGTTCTACACAAATTTCAAAGAAATCAGATTGTGCTCCATTGTGATAAGGCTGGAGTTTCCTTGGCTGTGATGTCTGTCACCCCGCTTACAATCACAGCTTTTTATGCCTCCATATCTCCATGTGTTGCCTGTATAAACAATCAACAGTTGTTAATTGTTTGGGAGAATCCCCAGGGGGGAAAGTTCAAAGCATAATAAATTCATTTGAATTTAGTCAGTTAATTATATTCTATTTAGCACCTTACCACCTGGAGATTCCAAAACAGCAGCTGTCTTCAAATGTAATTTGATTCACATGTAATGTAATGAATCAGTATTTTAACAAAAATAACAGTCATTTTCATCATATTAATTATACAATAACAAAGTACATTCATTCATTCATCCAATTCTCTTTTGTATCACTTATCATAATAAAATACACAACATTTAAAATTTTGGTGAATAATGTGTCTGGTCACTTAAATAAACGTAGCGTGTTTCTTAATTAGAATTATCTTAATAGACCAATAAACAAAAATCACGATATTCTTACTTATTCCATCACTATAGTTTGTGAAAATCTAAATGCCTAATCTGGCAAAATTAAGTATACTCGCTGGTAATCTATTATGATCATTGCTTTCTTGTTAAGATCGAGAACTATATTTGTTTTTTTTTCTTTTCTGCAACTACACAAATTAACTACCTAAACATACTAAAAATAGGAAAAATACAAAAGGCAAACCGTGCTGCTTTCTCCTCAGGAAAACAGCTTTCTCGTTCTCTGCAATCGTTACATTCACATCAATTAATAATCAGAAACAAATTTATACATTTATAATTCCTAATATAATTGAACCACTAAAATGTAACCACCCCTTGTTTGTCAGGTTTAATAGTTTAAGACTGACTACATAACTGTGCCCTTTAGACCAATTAAAGCCCATTACTTATAAAATGCACACTAATCAAGAAGTTTCAATTCATTCAATAATGTGTATCGCGTTGCATATTAAACCGAGATGTTTGAAATTCTAAATACCCCAATCTAGTATTGTTTTTGTTGTTGTAAAAATCTAACATACCATTGTCTTTGTAGTTTGTCTATCATCTCCTATAAAACTTTCTTAATCAATATTTTTTCAATAGTTAGGCATGAAATAAAAATCTAGTAACATTTCTATCCATTGCCCATTTCAACATCAAAAGATAAAATTAATTGGTAGTTAATTTCAGAAATTAATTGCCAAGTCAATTTAGTTACTTGCATATGAAATCATTTTGGATAAATGTAAAAGTGTCCACTAAAAGCCTGTCTAGTTCGGGATCCTCCTCTGCCTGCCTCGATCGACAGTCAGGAACAAAGCCACCAAACTCCTCCCTCTGGGCATCCCTACAGTGATAATTGAATTAGCTTTGTAAAGGTGTTACCGAAAGCAAAATGAACCCAAAGTCAGTAAAGTTCAAAAGAAGAGAAAAATAAAAAACGCAAAAAATCAAATGAAGATATTAGAGTTTTAAATCAAAACAAATATTGCTTTAGCTTTTTTGTCAACATTGAATTTGGAAGGTTGATCTTGTCAACATGTAATTACACGAAGGATATTCATCCTCTATTTCCAATTGATAGATCTGACCACATGTCCCCTTGTGGCTAATGAATTAAATTCAATAACCAATTTGAACTTTAAAACAGCAACTCATCCACCCAAGCCAAAATCAACCCCCTCCACCTCTCTCTCTCTCTCCGTGCGGCGACAGCCATCCAACAATTTACCCCAAACATTCTTTTATCCGAAAAACACTTTCTTTAAACAGCACAATTCTCAAAATTCTGAAACCAACAATACAAACCTCGACACTGCAATGCAATCCTATTAATCACTTCTCTCAAAGCAATCAATCACCATTCTACTCTTCAAACCACTTTTCCATTTTCTTTCTTACTTCACCACTTTCTTTATTTCCAACTGCTGACTCGGCTCTACTCTGCTCATCTGCCCCAAGTTGTCTCATTCATTTTATACAGTCTAGTTATTCATTCCATCCAAATAATTCACCTATATTTTTCCTCAACCTCTGAACTTCCCATATTCTTAGTTTTTTTTTCTTCTTCTTTACACGGGTTTTCAAAGTGCAAACAGTAACTCTGATCGAGTCACACAGTCCTGTTTATTTCGATAAAAGTGTACGAGTTTTTATCGGCGCTTATTCACCTAGAAATAGCGACTTTGTTTCAAAAAAGCATGTAGCTTTTCCGGCGCGATCACACAGTCCGCGACTTTCACGCGTGGTCAGACGAAACAAAAATCGAGCTGTTTGGCCACAATGCTCAGCAATAATGGAGAGGAGTGGTCAAAGATTCAACCAGAAGCTTGCCAGAAACTTGTGGATGGCTACCAAAAGCATCTAATTGAAGTGAAAATGGCCAAGGGACATGTTACCAAATATTAGCGCTGCTGTATGTACAGTTGTGGTCAAAGGTTTACATACACTTGTGAAGAACATAATGTCATGGCTCTCTTGAGTTTCCAGTTATTTCTACAACTCAGATTTTTCTCACAAGAGAGCAGCAAGTTAACATATTTCTGGTCAGGCATACTCATTGAAAATCCTTGCAAATGCTCAATGAGTGAGTTTACACACTTAGAGAAGGTAAATAAATTCAAGCTAGTCTATTAGGATCCAACAGCCGTTTCTGGCCACCATGAAAAAATTCAACTCTCCACGATGCACGGTTTGGATAAACGTTGCGTGAGAATGTTAACATAAAACATCCACACGTCCATAAATCATGCTTTATCTGTTCTATAATCCTTATAAAGCGTAATTTATGGATGGATGTGTGTGTGCATCAGGAAACTCGCCGGCGGAAATTCTTCCAAAAATGATGTTTGTAAATGACGTGGAAAGGTGTCCTACCTTACAAATCATTTGGGTCAGCACGGCCAGCACAATCGTGTCTCGCCGTGTCGTTCCGCAACGACAGAAAAGTGTTCCGGGGGACACCTGGAAACTCGCTGGCGGAAATTCTTCAGAGAATGACGTTTGTAAATGACGTGTAAAGGCGTCCGACCTTACGACCAATCAGCCACGCGATGCGCTTAGGCACATCATGTAAAAACGACGATTCATAGATCAACTCTGAGTTTACACACTTAAAGAAGTTTAAGAAATTCCATCACTCATCTATTGAAAATATGCAGTCACTCTTCTAATCTTATCCGCACAGTTCCTCAGTAGTCTGGAGCTGAAGAATAAACAGTAACAGAGTACAACACCCTCAACTCCGTTTCCAGCCTGGTAATCGCCGACAACTCTTCCATCTTATCGGGGAGGGATCTCACTTTCCCCATAATAATAGATGGAATTGGTCTCAAGCATCGATTCTTCTCCCGGCACTTGTGTTGCTCTTTCTGCTGCGTATCGTTCACAGCTAATCCCATGTGTATGACAGCGGAGGCATGGCTGAATGGTTCCAAAAAAGAAGTAGCAGAAAGAAGCCAAACTAACATAAGAAATATTAAAATGTAATTAAAAAAAGATAGAAAGGCTGTAAAACACGAAAAACAAATAAGAGTGGACATAGCTACTGCCACCGGTTGCCGCCTGACGGCGCCATCTTGAAAAATAAAATAAAAAACATTTTTTTTAAATTAAAAAAGGGGCAATATCAGCTGTGGGGCCCGCAGAAAATAGGGAGGCTCGTTTGGCCAGGTGTGATAAAAAGTCTTCGGCCAATTCAGCTACTGGGGCTGGTCAGACTTACGCTCAGCGTAGAAGTGGCGAAGAGCCGCTAAGGCTATGGCAGCTGCTCGGGCTGATGAGACTGAGGAACTGCGTGATATTCGCATTGGCCGAATGGCTGAATCAACGACAGCAGGTAGGGCTGTTTTGGTATCCTACTGATACTTTGGTTTAATTGAATTGAACTGCTGAATTGTTTCTCCTATCATATCCGTACATTTTGCTTGATTGATTTGAAGTGCTGAACCTCACCTAACCCATTTTTCAAAACAGATTTTTTTTAATAGCGCAACAATTGTCTTTTGGTTCTAAACAAGCAGGGGGGCCCAGAGACTGTGTACTTATCCGCAGCATAAAGAAGCAATGGCTTGATCCAAACTGGGAAGGACCCAACTAACTAAACCAATAGCCTTGAAAATAGGAAAAATAAGAGACAACCCAATACTTTCTATTGCTGGCATACAAAAGACAGAATTTTGTATTTTTAAAACTTTTTTAAATTCCCAAAAGTTTACATTTTACAAGAAGAAATATTCATAACGAATATATCAAGTGGTTAGCGTGCTGGGCTCACAGTTTTGGGGTCAAGGGTTTAATTTCAGGTAGGTCCTCAATGTGTGGCATTCGCGTGTTCTCCCAGGGCTTGCGTTGGGTATTCTGGTTTCCTCCCACATCCCAAAAACATGCATGTTGGCTGGTTGAACACTTTAAATTCCCCTTAGGTATGAGTGTGACCATGAATGGTTGTCCATCTCCTTGTGTCCTGTGATTGGCTGGCCACAAATCCAGGGTGTCCCTCACCTGGTGCCCGAAGTCAGATGGGATAGGCTCCTGCCAGCCCAGGGAGAACATGAAAACTCCACACAGGAGGACCGACCTGGGATCAAACCCAGGACCACAGAACTGTGAGGCCACGTGCTAATTACTCATCTGCTGGGCCAAGATAAAATAAATGTGTAATTATCCAAGCTCTATAGTGACTACTTAACAATGTAGCAAATTCTTTCAATTGCTTTAGTTTTGTCCCAGGGAAGGATATTTAAAAAGCAGAAATGAGAGGGGTGTAGTTCCTTCTCTGCCTCTCAAACAAAAATGACACACTAGCACAAGGCAAGGATCACGTGGTTCATATAAGCCTTATATGAACCACGTCATCCTTGCCTAGTGCTAGTGTGTCATTTTTGTTTGAGAGGCGGTGAGGGGGTCACCAAACTACGGCCCGTCAGCACATTTGGCCCGGCCCTCTGAACAATACCAGAGATGCTGTCAGATTTTTTTCCTATTTGGCCTCCAGAAAAAAAATCCTAGGCCCCGCCCTGTCAAAGAGAGAACAGAATAATGGCGAAAAAGTTAGGTAAGAGAAAAATTGATTCAGAATGCAGGGTATTTAACGTGGAGTGGACAAACGATTATTTTTTTGTTTAATGCAAAGAAAAGGCTGTTTGTCTCATCTGTCAAGAGACGGTGGCGGTATTCAAAGAATACAATCTTCGCCGACACTATGAATCCCGTCACAAAGACAAGTACAATAGCTTGCAAGGCCAAATACGAGCAGACAAACTCTCAAAGCTAAAAAGTGGACTACTATCTCAGCAGAATACATTTGTACGCCAAGCTCAGCTGAACCAGGCATCCGTTCGGGCCAGCTTTCGGGTTGCTAAACTGATAGCAAGCAGCGGTAAGCCTTTCACTGACGGAGTTTGTTAAGAAATGTATGGATGCTGTCGCGGAGGAGGTGTGTCCCGAGAAGAAAGATGCATTGAATGCCGTAAGTCTGTCAGCGAGTACAATGACCAGACGCGTTGAAGAAATCAGGAGTAATGTATATGCCCAGCTGCAGCAGAAGACGAAAGAATTTGACTTTTTTCATTAGCACTGGATGAAGCACGGACGTGCAAGACACAGCGCAACTGCTCATTTTTATTCGTGGAGTTAGCGCAAACTTTGAGATATGCGAGGATCTGGCAGCCCTCCAAAGTCTCAAAGGGACTACAACGGGAGAGGATATTTTTGACAAAGTGTGCCAAACCATGCAGAAGTTGGACCTGGACTGGTCAAAGCTAGCTAGCATCACGACTGACGGGGCTCCTAGCATGGTGGGCGAAACTCGCGGTCTAATAGGACGCATGAACCGGGAGTTGGAAAAAAGGGGTCTCACCACCCCGCTTCGAGTCCACTGCCTAATTCACCACAAGCACTGTGCTGCAAAGTGTTGACGTGGGATTCTGTAATGAAGGTTGTGGTGTCGTGCATAAACTTCAGAGCAAAGGGAGAAGATTGTGCATGGCACAACAGAAAGTTAGTGTTCCATGGCTTTTTTTCTATGAAGAACCCAGAGAGAGTTATTTAGTTATTATTTATTTCATAAATAGTGTTATTTATTTCCTGTTTTTTCTGTGAAGAACTCAGAGGGTTATTTAGTTATTATTTATTTCATTAATAGTGTTATTATTTGTTTCCTGGCCTTTTCTGTAAAGAACCTGGAAAGGGTTATTTGGTTGTGTGGCTTTCTGGAAAACAATAAAAAAAATTAAGCTCCCCTACGATCGTCACACTTTTTCTGTTACAAACTGACACCGGCCCCCATCAGAGAAGGGAAAAGTTATGTGGCCCTCACAGGAAAAAGTTTGGGGACCCCTGATATAAGGTCTAGGACTAATAATGCACAAAACTAGGCACTCAAGTAATTAGGGGAGAAGAGATAACGCGAACTAAATGTACTCAAAGTAGTAGAGAACCACACCAAAATTAAAAAAGGATGTGAATTAACAGATGCTGCTGACAGCGGCATGTAACAATATCAAAGAAACTGAATTCAATGTCAATTGTACATTAAGTTCCATGTTTATTGGAATTCAAATCTATTCAGACTGAGCCAAAATATAAACAGAATACATTGGTTTGCATCCCATATTTCTGGAGATGAACTCAAAGGTCTGACACATCAACACCCACGTTAGGCTGTTTTATTCAAATAATGCCCATGAATTCAAATTTGAGTTACAGTTTAAAATAAACCATTCACTAATTTCAAAAATGTTTGCAAACATACTTGCCTTTAGCTAATCATAACAAAAATGAGTCATTTCTTTCTTACCTAGACATTTACAATCTTAGTTTTTCAAATAAAAAACTAAGGAGAGGCATTATAATTTTGACCAAGCAACAGCCTGTTAGTTAAGACATTGAATGACCTTCTCCTCTATCATACAGTAAAAAAGGTGTGAAAGGTCAGAGACGAAGACATTGCAGGCTTGAATACTGATGTTCTTGCAGCCTCTTAAGTCCACAAGAGTTAGAGAGGGGAAGCGTTTCAAGTAGGGCATGCATCCATCACTGAGCTGATGACAACCTGTTTTTGCACACAGACAGAAGCCATTATTAATTGTTTCAGCAGTTTTCTAGGTTATTATCTTAGCCACAGAAGTAGTATAATTTAAAGAAGTACTTGATTAACTGGAGGAGAGAGAACACTTTGGTTTAGTGCACACCAAAGTTCCATTACTTTAAGTGAGAAAATACTACCGGTGCCATTTGCAGGTATACTATTAATGCTAGTAAAAAAATAAAAAATAAATCTGTCTATACAAAGATCACGAAAACAATTATTTCAGGAATTCCATTTCAAAAGTGAAACTTCTCTAAGGTTTAGGGACACTTCGAGCCATTTCAAATTCAAACAGTTTTCCATGCACTTTTTGAATAAAAACAAACAAACAAAAAAATGTGCATAATTCCAGCCAACCAAACAAAAATCACACAATGAACTCTCGGACACATTTTTGCCAATGTGATCAACCTCCAATACATCCCACACCAACCTCTTTTATAATTTTATTGTCCCAAATTAAACACTATCAATAAGCTGCCATCAAAAAGTTTGCCTACCCCTGGTATAGACAAACTTGCCTCTTTTGTACTATTATTGTCCCAAATTAATCACGGAAGACTATGAAAATCCGGATCGATTTGCAAACAAAGTACAGTACCTACAAGCCATTGCATATAATTTGTAAGTTTTACTGTTTTAATAAAAACTCCCATCTGTGAATTCCCTTTGTACATAATTTGTAAGTTTGTATTGTATTTGTAATTTTTGTACATAATTTGTAAGTTTGTATTGTATTTGTAATTTTTGTACATAATTTGTAAGTTTGTATTGTATTTGTAATTTTTGAGTGACCGGATGATTCGCCTAAAGACGTTTCGCCGACGGACAGGTCGCCGAATGGACGTTCCGCCGAACGTTCATTCGGCCAAACGGCCGGTCGGCTGAATGAACGTTCGGCCGAACGTAGGTTTCGCCGAAACGGGATTCGCACGCTCGCCCCGCCCCCGGATCGTGTGTGTACACATTTTTCAACCTCGGCCTGCGGGCCATATACGGCTCGTTAGGATTTTTAATCCGGCCCGCCGCCGAGGGAAGTGAATTCCTTGGTAAACTGTTGCGATGATGTCGCGATGGGGCAAAAAAACGTCTATATACGTCCATTCGCCAAACGGCTCAAAACGCTCTCAAATTCGGTCAAATCCAGCCGAAAACAGCATTTAATGATTAAATACAAATACTGGAGCTCTTTGGACATTAAAACCGAGCCCAGGGAAGTGAATTCTTCTGTAAACTGTCGCAATGGAGGCAAAAAAAACGTCTATATACGTCCATTCGCCAAACGGCTCAAAATGCTTTCAAATTCGGTCAAATCCAGCCGAAAACAGCGTTTAATGATTAAATACAAATACTGGAGCTCTTTGGACATTAAAACCGATCCCGGGGAAGAGAATTCCTCGGTAAACTGTCACGATGGGGGCAAAAAAACATCTATATACGTCCATTCGCCAAACGGCTCAAAATGCTCTCAAATTCGGTCAAATCCAGCCGAAAACAGCATTTAATGATTAAATACAAATACTAATATTTGTATTTAATCATTAAACGATGTTTTCAACTGGATTTGACCGATTTTGAGAGCATTTTGAGCCGTTTGGCGAATGGACGTATATAGACGTTTTTTTGCCCCCATCGCGACAGTTTACCGAGGAATTCACTTCCCTGGGCTCGGTTCTAATACTAGTATTTGTATTTAATCTTTAAACGCTGTTTTCAACTGGATTTGACCGATTTTGAGAGCATTTTGAGCCGTTTGGCGAATGGACGTATATAGACAATTTTTGCCCCCATCGCGACAGTTTACCGAGGAATTCACTTCCCTGGGCTCGGTTCTAATACTAGTATTTGTATTTAATCATTAAACGCTGTTTTTGGCTGGATTTGACCGAATTTGAGAGCATTTTGAGCGTTTGGCGAATGGACGTATATAGACGTTTTTTTGCCCCCATTGCAATATCATCGCGACAGTTTACCAAGGAATTCCCTTCCCTGGGCTCGGTTCTAATACTAGTATTTGTATTTAATCATTAAACGCTGTTTTCGGCTGGATTTGACCGAATTTGAGAGCATTTTGAGCCGTTTGGCGAATGGACGTATAGAGACGTTTTTTTGCCCCCATCGCGACAGTTTACCGAGGAATTCACTTCCCTGGGCTCGGTTCTAATACTAGTATTTGCATTTAATCATTAAACGCTGTTTTCGGCTGGATTTGACCGATTTTGAGAGCATTTTGAGCCGTTTGGCGAATGGACGTATATAGACGTTTTTTTGCCCCCATCGCGACAGTTTACCGAGGAATTCACTTCCCCGGGCTCAGTTCTAATACTAGTATTTGCATTTAATCATTAAACGCTGTTTTCAGCTGGATTTGACCGATTTTGAGAGCATTTTGAGCCGTTTGGCGAATGGACGTATATAGACGTTTTTTTGCCCCCATCGCGACAGTTTACCGAGGAATTAACTTCCCTGTGCTCGGTTCTAATACTAGTATTTGTATTTAATCATTAAACGCTGTTTTTGGCTGGATTTGACTGAATTTGAGAGCATTTTGAGCCGTTTGGCGAATGGACGTATATAGACGTTTTTTTTTGCCCCCATCGCGATATAATCGCGACAGTTTACCAAGGAATTCTCTTCCCTGGGCTCGGTTCTAATACTAGTATTTGTATTTAATCATTAAACGCTGTTTTCGGCTGGATTTGACCGAATTTGAGAGCATTTTGAGCCGTTTGGCGGATGGACGTATATAGACGTTTTTTTTGCCCCCATCGCGATATCATCGCGACAGTTTACCAAGGAATTCTCTTCCCTGGGCTCGGTTCTAATACTAGTATTTGTATTTAATCATTAAACGCTGTTTTCGGCAGGATTTGGCCGAATTTGAGAGCATTTTGAGCCGTTTGGCGAATGGACGTATATAGACGTTTTTTTGCCCCATCGCGACAGTTTACCGAGGAATTCACTTCCCTGGGCTCAGTTCTAATACTAGTATTTGCATTTAATCATTAAACGCTGTTTTCAGCTGGATTTGACCGAATTTGAGAGCATTTTGAGCCGTTTGGCGAATGGACGTATATAGACGTTTTTTTTGCCCCCATCGCGATATCATCGCGACAGTTTACCAAGGAATTCTCTTCCCTGGGCTCGGTTCTAATACTAGTATTTGTATTTAATCATTAAACGCTGTTTTCGGCTGGATTTGACCGAATTTGAGAGCATTTTGAGCCGTTTGGCGGATGGACGTATATAGACGTTTTTTTTGCCCCCATCGCGATATCATCGCGACAGTTTACCAAGGAATTCTCTTCCCTGGGCTCGGTTCTAATACTAGTATTTGTATTTAATCATTAAACGCTGTTTTCGGCTGGATTTGGCCGAATTTGAGAGCATTTTGAGCCGTTTGGCGAATGGACGTATATAGACGTTTTTTTGCCCCATCGCGACAGTTTACCGAGGAATTCACTTCCCTGGGCTCAGTTCTAATACTAGTATTTGCATTTAATCATTAAACGCTGTTTTCAGCTGGATTTGACCGAATTTGAGAGCATTTTGAGCCGTTTGGCGAATGGACGTATATAGACGTTTTTTTTGCCCCCATCGCGATATCATCGCGACAGTTTACCAAGGAATTCTCTTCCCTGGGCTCGGTTCTAATACTAGTACAGACGCTCCCCTACTTACGAACATTCAACTTACGAACAACGGTACATACGAACATGTCTGCAAATTGCGTTTAAGTCCAAAAATGTTCGCAAGTCCAATTTTGTATTTCCCCTTTTTCGGAGTAGTACTTCTTTCCGCCGCTAATACCGACGCCTGGCGCTGTGAGAGCTCAGCTCACCCAGCATCTACCTTCTTCGTTGCAATGCGGAAGTGCGTGAATGTATCTCCAGTGTGCAAAGAACCTTTTTCATTTGTATCATTAAATATCTCATGCATCCAATATTGAATATGGTTGGTAAAAAGCTAAAGGCTTCTATTGAGGGAGTTGCAAGGAAGAGGCAAGCCATTTCATTTGAAACGAGTGGCAATAATAACGAAGCTTGATGCGCGTCAGAAAGTGGTGAGCGTTGCACATTCAGTACCATTTATAAACAGAAAGATCGAGCAGCAGGACCCAAATATTGAACGTTGCACAAAGTTTGCAAATCAATTGAATGATGCCATACAGTGCTACTGCATCATTTATGATGAAAAAAAGAAGAAAACTGTGCAATCGTCATTAGGTCGCTTCTTTTGGCCAGTTTCTAATACATAAATCTATCTCTCTCTCTACAGTACTGTACATATTCTCTCCATTTTATTAAATGTTTTTTTTTCAGTACAAACCAATGCGTGTTACTTATACAAGCCTTAAACATACAAATGCACTTATATAAACCTTCAATATACTTATATCGGCCTTAAACATAAATTATAATACAAAATATAGCACTAAATCAACTTACAAACAAATTCAACTTATGAACAATCGCTCGGAACCAATTGCGTTCGTAAGTTGAGGAGTGTCTGTATTTGTATTTAATCATTAAACGCTGTTTTCGGCTGGATTTGGCCGAATTTGAGAGCATTTTGAGCCGTTTGGCGAATGGACGTATATAGACGTTTTTTTGCCCCCATCGCAACAGTTTACCGAGGAATTAACTTCCCTGTGCTCGGTTCTAATACTAGTATTTGTATTTAATCATTAAACGCTGTTTTTGGCTGGATTTGACTGAATTTGACTGAATTTGAGAGCATTTTGAGCCGTTTGGCGAATGGACGTATATAGACGTTTTTTTTGCCCCCATCGCGATATCATCGCGACAGTTTACCAAGGAATTCTCTTCCCTGGGCTCGGTTCTAATACTAGTATTTGTATTTAATCATTAAACGCTGTTTTCGGCTGGATTTGACCGAATTTTAGAGCATTTTGAGCCGTTTGGCGAATGGACGTATATAGACGTTTTTTTTGGCCCCATCGCGATATCATCGCGACAGTTTACCAAGGAATTCTCTTCCCTGGGCTCGGTTCTAATACTAGTATTTGTATTTAATTATTAAACGCTGTTTTCGGCTGGATTTGGCCGAATTTGAGAGCATTTTGAGCCGTTTGGCGAATGGACGTATATAGACGTTTTTTTGCCCCATCGCGACAGTTTACCGAGGAATTCACTTCCCTGGGCTCGGTTCTAATACTAGTATTCATATTTAATCATTAAACGCTGTTTTTGGCTGGATTTGACCGAATTTGAGAGCATTTTGAGCCGTTTGGCCCATGGACGTATATAGACGTTTTTTGCCCCCATCGCGACAGTTTACCGAGGAATTCACTTCCCTGGGCTCGGTTCTAACACTAGTATTTGTATTTAGTCATTAAACGCTGTTTTCGGCTGGATTTGACCGAATTTGAGAGCATTTTGAGCCGTTTGGCGAATGGACGTATATAGACGTTTTTTTGCCCCCATCGCGACAGTTTACCGAGGAATTCACTTCCCTGGGCTCAGTTCTAATACTAGTATTCATACACCCCAAAGTTATTGCACAGAAGGGATTGTGTGTCGGGCTAATGCAAGTTCAGAGCCCTGAGGGCTCTGGGAAAAAAAACACTGAATATGGTAAGGACATCAGCAGGGCAGGCTGAGGACTTTTAACATACTAAACAAAATTACATCTGTTCTCTATGTTTAGAGTTTTAGATTTTGGGTGACCTAAGCGGCATGGTGTCAGCTGGTTTGATGAAGTTGTGACTTACCTATGAAAAAAACACAAGTCACGCCCCTTGCTATCTGTGCACCCCTCCAGGATGCTGCTCCTGGAGCAGGTGATGGTAAAGAATATGAAAGCTTCCTCGACCTTGTTGATGGTTGTATGGCTTTGCTTGCGGTTCTCAATGGTCTCCTTGATCCAGCGCTGATGTTTGTTTTCTTCAGGGCAGATGACTCTGGGCTTTTGTCAGTCCATGATGTGATTTCCCTGTGGTTGGTGAAGCCTGACTTGTGGTGCTCCTGTTGTGCTTGTTCTTTTCGTGCTCTTGTTTGTCTCCCTGCTGTCTCCTCCTCACACTTTTTTTTCTCAGTTTTTTTAAATGATGAAACTCCCCGTTTCTCTAATGTACAGTGGGGCAATTAAGTATTTAGTCAACCACCAATTGTGCAAGTTTCCTACTTGAAGAGATTAGAGGGGCCTGCAATTGTCAACATGGGTAAACCTCAACCAAGAGAGACAGAATGTGGAAAAAAACAGAAAATCACATTGTTTGATATAAAAAATATATATTTACAAATCATGGTGGAAAATAAGTATTTGGTCAATACCAAAAGTTCATCTCAATACTTTATGTACCCTTTGTTGGCAATAACGGAGGCCAAACGTTTTCTGTAACTCCTCACAAGCTTTTCACACACTGTTGCTGGTATTTTGGCCCATTCCTCCATGCAGATCTCCTCTAGAGCAGTGCTTCTTAGGAAGCCACTCCTTTGTTGCCCTGGCTGTGTTTGGGATCATTGTCATGCTGAAAAGACCCATCTGCGTCTCATCTTCAATGTCCTTGCTGATGGAAGGAGATTTCCAATCAAAATCTCTCGATACATGGCCCCATTTAGTCTTTCCTTTACACCAGGGGTCTCGAACTCAATTTACCTGGGGGCCGCTAGAGGCCGAGTCTGGGTGAGACTGGGCCGCATCAGGATTTCCACAAGAAAAGCACTGATAAAACATTCCAATGTTATCAAATATCTTTATTTTTTAACAAAAAATAATGAATTAAATAAATTAACTTAAAGATGAATAAAAAATAAATCAATCAGTAATACAAAACCAAATAATACTAATGAGCATACAGTAGATATACACTGGCTGGCTAAGTAGAGAAAATGAATTATTTTTATTCCGTTTCAAATGTCTGTATTAACAGCTCTTTAACCTTTAACTTTCTGAACTTGAATGGAACATTGAACATGAAATATTCTGAACACGGCTTCTCTTGCCTACTCCTTGCTGCTAGAGACCTGGCAGCGCTTCTTCTCACATAGTCACATTTGGCTTGAGGGAGGAAGCAGTGGAGACCCTCAGTAGAGCTTGAAGATGCTCATCAGTAAGTCTGGACCTGTACTTGGACTTATTGAAGTTCAAGGTGGAGAAGAGCTTCTCACACAAGTATGTGCTCCCAAAAAGGCACATGGTCCGCTTGAACCTTCGGGAAAGTTCAGGGAAGCTGGGGGTCAACTCTCTCAAAAATTGCCCAAGCTTGTCTGCTTCTCCACTCACCTCCCTGAACTTGGCTTTGAGTGCAGAGTTGCACTGCAGGTCAATGAGCTCCATTTGAAGCTCAGGAGGGGCATCTTGCACATCAAAGGAGAAGGGGTCCGCAAACATTTGAAATGTGGCTTTGTGTGTCTTGAAGTCTGCAAATCTGTGATCAAATTCCTCCTGTAGCTTCGAAATGGCCTCAACATACTTCTCACCAATGAATGGTGTGCCAGCATCCACGAGAGCCTTGCATGCTGGGAAATGGCAAAGGTTTGTCTGAGAGAGCTGGGCTTTCCATAACACAAGTTTAGTGCAGAATGCTCTCACGTTGTCATAGGCAGCACTGACAAGTTGCCCCTGGCCTTGTAGCTTCTTGTTCAGTACATTAAGCTCATGTGTGATATCAACAAGAAAAGCCAAGTCCATGAGCCATTTGGGATCACTTAGCACAGGATCAATCAACTCACAAACGGCGTAGCTAGCTTTGACTGCTGCATTACTGTCTTTGGTAGCCTTCTTGAAGAAATCCTGTTGCCTCAGAAGACGTGTTTTAAGACTGGCAACCTGGTTGGCTCTCTGATCTCCCTGGTATTTTTCGTACTCCTCAGCATGTCTCGTAGTACAATTACGTTTCAAATTGTATTCCTTGTGCACCGCAACTTTTTCAGTGTAATTGAGACACGTCGGGGTGCCCCTGTGTTCAACAAAGAAATATTGCACTCCCCACTTTTCTTGAAACTGTCTGTGCTCATCACCGACCTTTCTCTTCACGGCAGGCTTTGAAAGAGACATCTCTGGGGCTCTGTAATATGTTTTTCCACTTGGAATGAGTCTCGGGTTGATCTTTCACATTCAGTCGCGCGGGTTTGTGGCGCATGTGCACTTTCGCTCTCCGTTTCAATCGCGGAGATGGCTACAGACACTGACACAGGCTGGATCACGGATCATAGCGCCTCATTCAGTTCTATGCTGAGAGCAGCGGAGGAGTGTGCGCGCCGAGCGGAGTGATCGGCCTCACGGCTTCTCCTCCGCCCAGCTGATTGGAGGAATGAATGAGTGAGTGAGCGAGGCACTGGACAGCCCGGCCGATGTCCCGCCCTCCAGAGCCGTATACCTCACCGTGATTGGTTCATTCAGCTCCGAACCATAGTTCCCTCTAATTTTTTGTTGGTCTGAGCAGAAAGACAACCTCCCTGAGCGCACTGAGTACCAGTGTGAGCGACATCATCGGTACTCAGATGATTCGCCTAAAGACGTTTCGCCGACGGACGTTTGACAGCCGGGCAGGTCGCCGAATGGACGTTCCACCGAACGTTCATTCGGCCGAACGGAGGTTTCGCCGAAACGGGATTCGCGCGCTCGCCCCGCCAGATCGTGTGTGTACAAGTTTTTCAACCTCGGCCCGCGGGCCATATACGGCCCGTTAGGATTTTTAATCCGGCCCGCCGCCGGTGTTGTCCAAATTATAGTAAAAATCAATGTTCGTCTACCATCAATGGCAGCCCGGGAATAAGCACTCTTGGGCGGGCATGGCAGTCCGGGAATAAGCACTCTTGGGCAGGCAGATGTAGCAGAACCGAGCCGTAAAATGACAGCAATCGGGTCAAATCCATCCTAAAACAGCATTTAATGATTAAATACAAATACTGGATGATATCGCGATGGAGGCAAAAAAACGTCTATAGATGTCCATTCGCCAAACGGCTCAAAATGCTCTCAAATTCGGTCAAATCCAGCTGAAAACAGCGTTTAATGATTAAATACAAATACTAGTACGACCTGTCCGTCTGTCAAACGTCCGTCGGCGAAACGTCTTTAGGCGAATCATCCGGTCACGACATCATCTTTGCTCGCTATGGGCACACCAGTATCACACCTGCCACAAGCAGGTGCATGTCAATGTTCCCTCTAATTTTTCATGTAAAACATGCTGTAAAACACGAAAAACATGAGTGGACAGAGCTACTGCCACTGGCTGCCACTTAAACGGCGCCATCATGGGGAAAGGAGTAAAAAAAAAAAAAATTAAAATAAAAAAAAAAAAAAATCGATTTTTTATTTTACTGCGCGCCATATGATTGCTACTGCGCAGAGAAGACGAGAGTAGTGCGCAATTGCGCACACGCGCAGCTTAGAGGGAACATTGCTCCGAACACAAGTGTCATTCATATCAATTTTGCGGGCCGCACGAACATTAATCTTTCATATTAAGACGGGGGCCGCAAATTATCGTCCCGAGGGCCGCAGTTGGCCCGCGGGCCGCAAGTTTGAGACCCCTGCTTTACACAGAGCAGTCGTCCTGGTCCCTTTGCAGAAAAACAGCCCCAAAGCATGATGTTTACACCCCTATGCTTCACAGTAGGTATGGTGTTCTTGGGATGCAATTCAGTATTCTTTCTTCTCCAAACACGAGAACCTGTGTTTCTACCAAAAAGTTCTATTTTGGTTTCATCTGACCATAACACATTCTTCCAGTCCTCTTCTGGATCATCCAAATACTCTCTAGCGAACCGCAGACGGGCCTGGATGTGTACTGGCTTCAGCAGGGGGACACGTCTGGCAGTGCAGGATTTGAGTCCCTGGCGGCGCATTGTGCTACTGATAGTAGCCTTTGTTACTGTGGTCCCAGCTCTCTGTAGGTCATTCACTAGGTCCCCCCATGTGGTTCTGTGATTTTTGATCACTGTTCTTGTTATCATTTTGATGCCACAGGGTGAGATCTTGCATGGAGCCCCAGATCGAGGGAGATTATCAGTGGTCTTGTATGTCTTCCATTTTCTAATAATTGCTCCCACAGTTGATTTCTTTACACCAATCGTTTTACCTATTGCAGATTCAGTCTTCCCAGCCTGGTGCAGGTCTACAATTGTCTCTGGTGTCCTTCGACAGCTCTTTGGTTTTGGCCATAGTGGAGTTTGGAGTGTGAGAGACTGAGGTTGTGGACAGGTGTCTTTTATACCGATAATGAGTTAAAACAGATGCTATTAATACAGGTAACGAGTGAAGATCTCGTTAGACCTCCTTAGAAGTTAAACCTCTTTGACAGCCAGAAATCTTGCTTGTTTATAGGTGACCAAATACTTATCTTCCACTCTAGTTTGGAAATAAATTCTTTAAAAATCAAACAATGTGATTTTCTGTTTTTTTCTTCTTCCATATTCTGTCTCTCATGGTTGAGGTTTACCCATTTTGACAATTACAGGCTTCTCCAATCTTTTCAAGTAGGAGAACTTGCACAATTGGTGGTTGACTAAATACTTATTTGCCCCACTGTACAATAGGCCTGGAAAGGCAGCTTTCACTGTTGTGCTCGGTTGCCATGAGAACGGTCAGAAACTAGTAACCATGGGAATTTTCAAGAGGAAGCATTCCCTAAAGAAAAGTTTTCTTGATGGAGTCATTGTCAAAGCTAACCAGAGGGGATGGATGGACGAGGAGAAAATTAAAGAGTAGCTTAATGAGGTGTATGTGAGGAGACCGAATAGCTTTTTCCACACATCCCCCCCCCCCCCCCCCCCCCCCCCGCTGATCGTGTGGGCTCATCTCCCAGCCGAAGTGAAACGTGAAACCCGGCCGGCATATGAACTCAGAGTTTACCATCATTCTGGGAGGCTTGACAGAGGAACTCCAGCCACTCGACATTGGCCTGAATAGGGCATTCAAAATAAAGTTGCAAATGGATTGTGAGTGATGAATGTCCAATAGGCAAATATAGTTATACAAAGACTGGCAGTTACGCGGTGATTTGAAGATGCCTGGGCTGAAGTTACGACTAGTATTATAGTTAGAGCTCTCCCCAAAGCCGGCATCGCTTTTGTGGAACACCACAAGGAGAATTCTGACTCTGACAGTGAGATGGAACCTAGCATGTTGCATGGAAAACTTGCCCACTTTGCCGAACTCTATGTCGGATACAGAACAGGACTGACGGATTTCTGGATGTTTAAATGCTTTGACTGATATTAACACGAGTAAATATTATGCCCAAAAAGCACAATCAAACTCAGTTTGCTCCTGCTCCCTTTGTTAAAACATACGCTGTTTCAAGCTATTGCATTGACTAGGACAAAAAAGAAAAATACTCGTTGCCTCCGATTGACTCTTAAGTTTACAAAAAAACAAAAAGATAACTAAAGTTGCAGTTCACTTTTGTCAACCAAAACAAAGTGACTCATAACAAAGAGGAAGTGACTCGGAAGGACTAATTTACCTATGGGAGATTAAAGACCAGCATTAAAGCATTTCCAGGTTATTTTGGAATTTTCAAGATTGCGGAAATGTTAATATTGTCCTTATTCTAGATTAGTTTGTTTCGTTATTTAAAAAAAAAAACAAAACTGACAAGATTATCATAATAATTAACAGTAAATTTTAATATTTACTTATGTTGAAGATTTTCCTAATTATTTGTTTATTGATATTATCAATTTATACTGTGCCTTTGGACAAATGCAAACTGTTGATAAAATACCTGCTAGAATGACTTCTTTGAGGTTGTTGCGAGTGCTTGTCCCCCCTGCTGCCAGCAAAGCTATGGAAGAATCCTTAATGTTCTTGCAGTGAGATAAGTCCAGTTTCTCCAAGTGCGGCATATGATGCTGCATAAGTCTTAAAGTGGATTCATTTATATCTAGACCAGACAGGTACAGGGCCACTATGTTTTTTAGTCTGCAACGAGATGACTGTGAAGCTGAAAACAGAGGGAGTGCAACATTTTTAACTTTATCAAAGTGTAAAAGCAAAAAATGTTAAAAAGCATGCTAAGTTTAGCTTCATCTCACCATGTTGAGTGACGAGTTCTTTAAATTGGGTATCTTTAATGCCGTCACACCAACGCAAATCCAGAAGGCGAAGATAGGGAAGAGAAGGCGAGACCAATGCTGACAAACATGACCAAGTCAGACCAGCCACCCTTAATTCTCGAAGACCTTCAAGAGAGAAAGTTAATATGAAAAAGAATTGGATAGAAAAAAATGTTTATATTGCCATTAATTCTTGTGGTTGTTCAACATTGCATGGGTAACACAGACAGTAGCCCTCATTAGGGAAAATGGGCTGTGCCATTATTTTCCAAACTAGAGAGGCTATCTACACTTAAGGAAAGGTTAGCCGCTAGCAAAAAAATATGATAGAGGAGCCATAATTTGGTTTCTGTCCGGATCAAGATACACTGGATAACATCTCAAGATGACTAGAGGTGCATTGGAGTTGGAAAAAGATTCAATAAATTTTTCAACGTTGATGATATGAAGAATTCACCTCTGCTGGTTGTGGAAGTAGTAATTCCAAGAAATTCATAAAGCAGTGGACTACAACATCTGCTCGGGTTGTTCCCAACTCAGTGTAAAGCAGCCAGGATAATAAATAACTCAATCTCTGGATTTACCACCCAAATCTTCATTCTCGCAGTCATTATCATTATGTGGCTGGCTTAGCGACTGAAAGGCCAGGTTACTTATATCCATTTTGATCATCACCTAGACTGTTTTTGGGCATGTAAAATATGTCTGCCCAACTTCAGGGGGATATGTTTCAGCTTTGGTCTGGGAAGGTCTCAAAGACTTCCCAGTGAAGCTGGGGCTCAGATTACTTCTACTGTGACTCAGACCTGTAAGAAAATAGTAATATTCAAACCTGGAAGCCTAGTGAGAAGACAGTTGAGCTGTCTCTTGGCCAGGGGTGTCCAAGAGAGGTCCAAACAGGTGGGCTGATGTTTTATGATACCCGATAAGGCCTGGTTACTAAGCGGGTTGAATCGACTCAAATCCAGATGTCTCCAAAGATGCTTATCAAAGCTCCTGTATCAAATAAGATGGATAACTTGGAATTTTCGCAGTACAATCCCGATGCAACCTGTTTAGGTTTATATTAGGTAAAACCTGCATCTAGTACATACCACTTATACCAGGCTTTACAGACAGTCATGCATTTCAGCAGCTCAGCTCTGTTTAGGTATCTGAAAACAGACACCCACACTTCCTTTTCTCCTCCTCCACTCCCATTCACATCTTGAAAAGATGATAGGGACAGCAAGGATGGAGGTGACAGTGTAGCAAAAGAAGAAGTAGAGGGTTCCCTTTCCTCTGAGGTTACAGCCTGGTCTATAATGCCTCGGATGTCACAGTTGCCACGACTTGGCCTGCAAATAACAATTTGACGAGTGTGGTTACATCTAATTCTATCATCATATTTCTATCATCATAGGGCTGAACGATATTGGAAAAAAACTGACATTACAATTTTTGGGATGTTTGCACTATATAGATGACTTAAATGGCTCTATTTGGGAAGACATTTCTTCCCAAGAGCTGTCACCATACTCAACTCGAGTTCTGCAACTAGAACCTAATCAAGACTTATAAAAAAAAAAGCTCATCCTTCCTGGGTGGCCCAACACATCCCGATGCAACAACCACAAAAGGAAAACTAGAATTCTGAACCCGTGTCATTTCTCCTTCGCGGGTCAAAAAATATTAATATTTATATATATATAAATAGCCACCTAGGAACATTTCAGACAGCCAAGATTCAAGCCGAATGTGAGCACCCTCGTGACATCTTGGATGCCGATTGGCCAACACCCACCGGGAGTTCTCGGACGCTGGTTGGCCAATTCTTCTCTGCATTTCTGCAGCCCCCGCATGGCGCCTAAACGCTCTCTATCCGTTCCTGCATCAACCGAGCCAAAGAAAAAGCGAAAAATGCTAGCAATGAATGAAAAAGTGACTTTGTTGGACAAGTTGAAATTTATTACCCTGGATGCAAATATAATCCGAGGTAAGGCTAAAGCTTTACACAATGTTATGGTGCCTGAAGGTGGTAATGGCGTGAAATAAAAAAAAATCCAGACATCCTTTTGTAAAATCTTGTATTTTATTTTGAAATTGCCACGATAGAGTTGCTCTCTCACTTGATGTTACAGGGGTAGCGGCCATCGATGGAGTACGAGTGCCACCATATGACCAAACGGACAGTTTCTGGGAATTTTTTAAAATGTTATTCCAGGACCATGGTGGAGACACTCCGGCGGCGAGTTCATCATTTATGTAACTTTAACACTGTTCAGTTTGAACACGTTGTTTCTTCAGTTTTTCTTAATGTGCTTAATGCAAGTTTATTCTTGGCTTTTCATAATAGGCGCAAAAAAGTTATGGTACAAGTAAAAAGATTAAGCGTGGTGTTATCAAAGTGTTCATGACTATTGCTATCACCAAGCTTGATGATGATTGCTGTGCACAATTTAGAATAATTATTAAAAGTCTTAAAAAAACAATCACCATTGAAAATATATTTCACTGAATGGCTTAAAATAAATGTTCTTATCTTTGTTTATTGTTTTTGTTTTTTGTCCAAATTTCATACAAAATTGGTGTACTTTCATAATTTTTACAAGGTTGCGGGATGGGAAAGAGCCTGAGCCATTGCGGGAGGTTGAGAAATTTCGGCTCGACCTCTACGCACAGCTTGTGTTCCGGTACCACTCCTCTCGAGGGGGGTTGGACACTCTTTCACTCTGGAGTTGCCCACGGTGAGAGGCCCCGAGCGGGTGTGGGCATACCTGTTGCCCACCGGCTCGGTGCCTGTATGTTGGGGTTTACACCAGTGGACGAGAGGGTAGCATCCCTCCGTCTTGGGGTCGGGGACTGGACCTGACTGTTGTTTGTGCGTATGCACCAAACAGCAGTTCAGAGTACCCAACCTTTTTGGAGTCCTTGGAGGGGGGTGCTGGAGAGTGCCCCTTCGGGGGACTCCCTCGTTCTGGTGGGGGACTTCAATGCTCACGTGGGCAATGACAGTGAGACCTGGAGGGGGAGTAATTGGGAAGAACATCCCCCTGATCGAAACCCGAGTGGTGTTCTATTGTTGGATTTCTGCGCTCGTCGTGGATTAACAATAATGAACACCATGTTCAAGCATAAGGGTGTCCATATGTGCACTTGGCAGCAGGACACCCTAGGCCACCTTACGATGATCAACTTTGTGGTCATGTTATCGGACCTGCAGCCGCATGTCTTGGACACTCGGGGAAAGAGAGCGGCGGAGCTGTCGACCGATCACCACCTGGTGGTGAGTCGGCTCCGACGGTGGGGTCAGATGCCAGTGAGGCACGGGAGACCCAAACGTTTCGTGATGGTCTGTTGGGAACGCCTTGCGGAGTCCCCTGTCAAAAGGAGTTTCAATTCCTACCTACAACAGAGCTTCTCTCATGTTTGAGAAGAGGCGAGGCACATTGAGTCCGAGTGGACCATGTTCCGCGCTTCTATTGCTGAGGCGGCAGACCGGAGCTGCGGCCGCAAAGTGGTCGGTGCCTGTCGTGGCGGCAACCCCAGAACCCGCGGATGGACACCGGCGGTAAGGGATACCGTCAAACTGAAAAAGGAGTCCTACCGGGCCTTTTTGGCATATGGGACTCCGGAGGCAGCTGACGAGTACCGGGTGGCCAAGCGGCACGAAGCTCTGGTCGTCTCTGAGGCAAAAACCCGGGCATGGGAGGAGTTTGGTGAGGCCATGGAGAACGACTTCCGGGTGGCTTCAAGGAAATTTTGGTCCACCATCCGACGTCTCAGAAGGAGGAAGCAGTCCACCGTCAACATAGTGGGGTGCTGCTGACCTCGACTCGGGATGTTGAGAATCGGTGGGCTGACTACTTTTAAGACCTCCCCAATTTCACCGACGCACCATCCCATGAGGAAGCAGAGCCGGGGGACTCTCTATTCTCTGAGGTTGAAGTCACCGAGGTGGTTAAAAAGCTGCTCGGTGGCGAGGCCCAGGGGGTGGATGAGATCCACCCCGAGTTTCTAAAGGCTCTGGATGTTTTGGGGCTGTCTTGGTTGACATGTCTCTGCAACATCGCGTGGACATCGGGGACAGTGCCTCTGGATTGGCAGACCGGGGTGGTGGTTCCCCTTTTTAAAAAGGGGGACCGGTGGATGTGTTCCAATTACCGGGGAATCACACTCCTCAGCCTCCCCGGAAGGTCTATTCTGGGGTACTAGAGGAGGGTCCGCCAGAAGGTGGAATCTTGGATTCAAGAGGAGCAGTGTGGTTTTCGTCCTGGCTGTAGAACAGTGGATCAGATCTACACCCTCAGCAGGGTTCTTTGGGGTCATGGGTGTTAGCCCAACCAGTTTTCATGTGCGTTGTGGACTTGGCGAAGGCGTTCGACCGTGTCCCCTGCCCGGGCATCTATGATCACGAGCTGTAGGTCGTGACCGAAAGAATGAGATCTCGGATACAGTGGCACCTCTACTCAGATACGAGTAAAATTTTGAGCAAATATTTATCTTGAGATACGAGACACATTTTGATATACGAGCAGACAGAAGATGCGAGAGGCTGTTCATAAGAATATCATAGGCACTCTCCCCGCAACTCCCTCTTGTAATGTCTCTCTGGTCGCAACTCCCTCGTGTAATGTCTCTACGAGCACTGGGCCTTGCATTTTTTTCAGTGTTTTTTTTCCCGTTAGTCAGTGTGAATGGTGTATATATTACTTCTCGTTGCCAAGTGGTCGTGCGTTATCCTATTGTGAGGACATTTGTGTGCATCATTTTGGGAATATTTTGAAGGGAAGACAAAAGCAAACAACCCTCGATAGGTTGCATCTGAAAGTCAGGGTGGAGGTGGGGCAAATAGAGCCAACCCGGGAGAAGAAAGGTATCAAAATTTAAAACAAAAATAGAATTAAGTTTAGTGTAAGGTTAGATTAAACTTATTTTTGAGTGTCTGCATCGTAATCCAACTTCATTTAAATTTGTTTATGTTATGTTACGAGCGCGTTGCCGTGCAAAAAGTCCCCCCTCTCTCTGTCCATCTCTCTTCCCTCCGCGAAATCCGTCAAATTTTAGTTCTATTAAACACATTTTACTGTTAAACCACTAGTTATTTGTTGCTTTGTTAATCAATGGCGAATTAGAACAAATAAAAATGTTTTTCCAATCCAATATCCTGTTTTGGGATTTTTTTTTCCAGAGGATTGGAGATAATTAATTTATTTTTAGTTCATTTCTATGGGAAACTTTCGTTTGATTTACGAGAAAATCGACATAAGAGCTCAGTCCCGGAACACATTAAGCTCGTATCTCGAGGTACCACTGTACAAGCGGCTGAAATGAGTTTCCTCTGGAGGATGTCCAGACTCTCCCTTAGAGGTAAGGTGAAAAGCTCGGTCATCCGGGAGGGGCTAGGAGTAGTGCCGCTCCTCCTCCGGATCAAGAGGAGCCAGATGAGTTGGCTCGGGCATCTGATCAGGATACGGATATGGACACCTCCCCCGGGCATGACCCACTGGGAGGAGGCCACAGGGCACCTCGGACATGCTGGACTATGTCTCCCGGCTGGCTCGGAAACGCCTTGGGATCCTCCCGGAAGAGTTAGATAAAGTGGCTGGGCCTCCCTGCTGAAGCTGCTGCCGCCGTTACCCGACTTCGGATAAAGCAGAAGATCAGATGAGACAAAGAAGTACTATTCATTAATGACCAAAGACATGCATGGTAGGCTAATTGGACGCATTAAATTGCCCCTAGGTATGAGTGTGAGCGTGAATGGTTGTTTGTCTCCTTGTGCCCTGCTATTGGCTGGCCACCAATTCAGGGTGTCCCCCAACTCTGGCCTGATGTCAGGTGGGATAGCGGTTCAGGATGCCTCCTGGCCGCCTCCCTCAGGAGGTGTCCCGGGCATGTCCCACCGGGAGGAGACCACGGGGCTGACCTCGGACACAATGGGGAGATTATGTCTCCCAGCTGGCCCGGGAACGCCTTGGGATACTCCCTGAAGAGCTGGATGAAATGCGTGGGGAGAGGGAGGTCTGGGCTTCCCTCCTGAAGCTGCTGCCCCCGCGACCCGACTTTGTATAAGCGGAAGAAGATGAGGTGAGATAAGATGAAGGTTTCGGGAGTAGTTTTGGGGATCTGATTGGAACGGATTAAATTAGGAGACGGACAACCATTCACATTCATACCTCGGGGCAATTTAGAGTTTCCAACCAGCCTACCATGCATGTTTTTGGAATGTGGGAGGAAACCAGAGAACCCGGGGAAAACCCACGCAGGTTCTGGGAGAACATGTAAAGTCCTCACTGGAGGACCGACCTGGATTCGAACCCAGGACCCCAGAACTGTGAGGCGCTGACGACTCAGCCGTCAGGCAACCCAGAATGACTATAGTTATCATAAAGGCTACAGTGTTTAAATTCAGCTGTTCAGCTGGTGGTGTGCGTTGCATTTTTTTAAATGCAAAAGGGGAGAGTCCAGACATCCCGCAAAGGAAACTCATTTCAGCCGCTTGTATTCGGATTCTTGTTCTTTCAGAAGCACACCTTGTGACCATTAATGAGGGTAGGAATGTAGATCAACCGGTAAAAATATATTCATCATCTCAGATACCACACCGATCCGCCTGTCGCGCTTCTGCTCCATTTTTCCCTTACTCGTGAACAAGACCCTTAGGGAAGGACCTAATCCTTGACCCAGAGTGGGCATGGCATCTTTTTCCGACTGAGGACCATGGTCTTTGATTAGAGCTGCTGATTCTGAGGTGTTGATTTTCATCCAGACCACTTCAAACTCTGTTCCGAAGCTTTATAGTGAGAGTTGAAGATCACATCTCTAAAAGGTAGAGATGCAATATTGAGTCCACAATACCAGACCTCCTCAACGGCTGCATATAAATATTCTGCCCATAAAAGTTATGAATATAATCGGTGACATATAGCTGACTTGGCGGCGTTTAACTCTCAGTACTCAACAGAAGTCTCCCCGGGGGACACGGCCAAACACCTTCTCCAAGTCCAAAAAGATCCCCTGAAGCCTTGCCACCCAAGGAGCTTTTTGATCACTTCAGTGACATCAACCCCAGAGATAGGAGAATCCGCCACAGAGTCCCCAGGCTCTGTTTATTGATGGAAAGGTGTCTTGGTGGTGTTGAGGTCTTCAAAGATTTTGGTCCAGGGGCTTTTAACATCCAGTGGGGAGGTCAGCAACGCCCCATTTCCACTATAAACAGTGTTGGTAGTGCACTGCATTCCTCTCCTGAGATGTCGAATGATGGACCAGAATTTCCTTGAAGCCATCTGGAATTGTTTCTCCATTGCTTCCCCGTACTCCTCAAATGTCTGGGTTTGTTCCATAAAGACCCGCAGAACCGCATGTTGCTTAACCAGCCGGTAATCTTCAGCTGCTTCCTGTGTAGAATTGGGCAAAAGGGCCTGATAGGACTCCAGATTGACGACATCCCTTACCGCCGGTGTCCACCAGCAAGTTCTGAGATTGCCGCCACCACAACACCTTGCAGCCGCAGTTCCAATCAGCCACATTGGCAATAGAGGTGCGGAACATGGTACGCTCGGACTCAATGTCCCCCGCCTCTCCCCGGACATGTGAGAAGCTCTGTTGGAGATGTCAGTGGGACCGGGGACTCAGCCACTTTCCTGGGGGACCCTCACAAAATATTTGGGTCTGTCATTGCCCGTGAGCCTTGTGGGTACTCGGAACTGCTGTTTGGTGTGTAAGCACAAACAACAGTCAGGACCCATTCTCTACCTCAAGGCGGAGGGATGCGACCCTCTCTTCTATCGGAATGAACCCCAATGTAAAGGCCTTTGGGTTCTGATCAGGCGTGGGATGGGGCCGGTCTTCTTTTGAATCACTCTCCTCCAGGTCTCACGTTTATTGCCCATGTGAGCATTGAAGTCCCCCAGCAGAAAGAGAGAGTGGGGGCACTCTCCAGCACCTAAAGGATGCCAAAAAGGGGCCAAGGCATATGCCAGGGGTCACCAAACTACGGCCCGTCAGCACATTTGGCCCGGCCCTCTGAACAATACCAGAGATGCTATCGGATTTATTTACTATTTGGAAGAAAAAAAAAATCCAGAATTTTTTTTCTTCCCCCCAAAAAATCCCAGGCCCCGCCCTGTCAAAGAGAGAATGGAATAATGGCGAAAAAGTTAGGTAAGAGAAAAATTGATTCAGAATGCAGGGTATTTAACCTGGAGTGGACAAACGATTATTTTTTTGTTCAATGCAAAGAAAAGGCTGTTTGTCTCATCTGTCAAGAGACGGTGGCGGTATTCAAAGAATACAATCTTCGCCGACACTATGAATCCCGTCACAAAGACAAGTACGATAGCTTGCAAGGCCAAATACGAGCAGACAAACTCAAAGCGAAAAAGTGAACTACTATCTCAGCAGAATACATTTGTACGCCAAGCTCAGCTGAACCAGGCATCCGTTCGGGCCAGCCTTCCAGTTGCAAAACTGATAGCAAGCAGCGGTAAGCCTTTCACTGACGGAGAGTTTGTTAAGAAATGTATGGATGCTGTCGCGGAGGAGGTGTGTCCCGAGAAGAAAGATGCATTTAATGCTGTAAGTCTGTCGGCAAGTACAATCACCAGACGCGTTGAAGAAATCGGGAGTAATGTATATGCCCAGCTGCAGCAGAAGACAAAAGAATTTGACTTTTTTTCATTAGCACTGGATGAAAGCACGGACGTGCAAGACACAGCGCAACTGCTCATTTTTATTCGTGGAGTTAGCGCAAACTTTGAGATATGCGAGGATCTGGCAGCCCTCCAAAGTCTCAAAGGGACTACAACGGGAGAGGATATTTTTGACAAAGTGTGCCAAACCATGGAGAAGTTGGACCTGGACTGGTCAAAGCTAGCTAGCATCACGACTGACGGGGCTCCTAGCATGGTGGGCGAAACTCGCGGTCTAATGGGACGCATGAACCGGGAGTTGGAAAAAAGGGGTCTCACCGCTTCGCCACGAGTCCACTGCCTAATTCACCAGCAATCACTGTGCTGCAAAGTGTTGACGTGAGAGATTCTGCTCTGACAACTGAGCTGAACTTTTATCTGATAAGATTGTGCATGGCACAACAGAAAGTTAATGTTCCATGGCTTTTTTTCTATGAAGAACCCAGAGAGTTATTTAGTTATTATTTATTTCATAAATAGTGTTATTTATTTCCTGTTTTTTCTGTAAAGATCTCAGAGAGGGTTATTTAGTTATTATTTATTTCATTAATAGTGTTATTTGTTTCCTGACTTTTTTTTCTGTAAAGAACCTGGAAAGGGTTATTTGGCTATGTGTGGCTTTCTGGAAAACAATAAAAATTTTAAGCTCCCCTTCGATCGTCACACTTTTTCTGTTACAAACTGACATCGGCCCCCCATCAGAGAAGGGAAAGGTTATGTGGCCCTCACAGGAAAAAGTTTGGGGACCCCTGGCATATGCTCACACCTGCTCATTGCCTCTCACCGTAGCTGAATCCAGAGTGGAAGCGTGTCCAACCCCCCTCGAGAGAAGTGGTACCAGAGATCAAGCTGTGCATAGAGGTGAGCCTGACTACACTGAGCCTGAACTTCTCAACCCTACGCACTAGCTCGGGCTTCTTCCCGACCAGGGATGTGAGATTCCATGTCGCAAGAGTTAGCTTTTCCAGTCGAGGATCAGGATTCCCAGATGACAAAGGTTTCAAACCAATCACACCGTATATATAACCCACCCAGGTATGTAGGAATCCGCCTAATCTGTCAACACTGCTTCACCTATGCATTCACACAACAGCTCATGATGGTACTGGCCGCACTGACCCAATTTAGTTGTAAGGTAGGACGCCTTTCCACGTAATTTACAGTCGTGACGGAAAGACTGGGTGAGACACGATGGTGCTGGCCGCGCTGACCCAATTTAGTAGTAAGGTGGGACCCATTTCCACGTCATTTAGAAACGTCAGAGTTTCCAGGTGCACACACACCCACACATCCATCCATAAATGAACTCCCCACTTTTATCTTTTATCGTTGTGCGGTGGTTGAGGATCACTGCTGTAGAACATTGTAGAATGAATTTCTCACCCACGTACGAATAATTTCTGTATCACCATATCGTGAGATCATTTTTATTCTGAGCCTAGTATCGCAAATCGTATCACGTTGAAATAAATGTATGTTGAACAATTAAAAATACAAATTGAAATAGATATTAAAAAAGAGCATTTTAATGAAACATTTAATATTTTAAAATTGTATATTTATCTAATTATTGCACTTCTTGCCTTCCACGTTGTGCTCCATTCTAAATAAATTAAAATGCAAAACACCAACCTTACAGTGCAATATGGGATTTGGCCATCCTGTGTGGTGTCGCTCCTCTTGAACCGCAAAGGTTTGGAAAAAGTGTTGTTCCGGTTGACGCTTGAGCGAACACATGCATTTACTGGGGGAGTCCTAAGACCCATGGCAGCTTCCATTTTTGGAACAATAAAAACTATGACGAAAAAAAAACACATTAGTTTTTAATAAATTCAAAAAGCGTAGAAAAGGTTTCACGAGAGAAAAAGTAATAGATGTTTTCAAATGACAGATAACACGCTAACAAGGTGTTCTGTTTTCAAATGACATAACACGCTAACAAGGTGTTCATGTGTTTTCCTTTAGTAATTTTATTTGTCCAAGTCCTGTTTTAGGTGACATTCCAAATTAATTACAATACCACACATCCAACAAGATGAACCCACATCCCCCCCCTCGAACGAGAAGGGCAGAGGCAACAGTAGGGAGCCCGCCCGGAAAGACGGTAGGAGGAGAATGCTGGCCCAGTCCCATTGACATTGAACCATGCACAATACACACAATGTACTTACCAGGTTGTTTATCGGTGGTCTTGGTGGGGCGCTGAAGAGTCACAGTCAGATAGGAACCGGAAAGTATGTCATCACTCAGATCAGACATCAGGAGTACTGGGGGTTCTTCATCAGAATCCCAGGGTCCTTCCTGGTCTTCTTCATATTCTAGGTACATGTCCTCTTCTTCTGGGTCAAATTCCTCTTTCTCACACTCATCTTCCTCATCATCGGTTCTAGGCCTCCGACTACTTTCATCAAGATATTGATCTTGGTCTCCCATTACACTTTCGCCATCTTCCTCGATTTCATCCCCATCACCAGAATCCTCAGTAGAAGCACCTCTTTGCTGCATCCTTGAACCACCCCTTAATCTCACTCCTCTCCTACCAGACTTGATCTTGAGGAAAGAGACAGTACTGGTTACAGGACCTTCCTTGCTACTTCTTTGAGTTGATCCTCCTTTGAGTAGTCCTCTTCTGTTGGTACGAAATCCTCTCTTTGAGGAATGGCATCCTCCTCGTTGCATCCTTAGCCTTTTTCGCTGTGTCTCTGCAGGCACAATTAAAATGAAAAAAAAGTTGCCTAGTTAATATTGAAAAGTGAAAACAATACAGTCATGAAAAAGTTTGGGCACTCCTGATCATTTTCAATATTTTCCTTTATAAATAATTGGTTGTTTGGGTCAGCAATTTCATTTAAATATATCATATAGCAATCACAGTGATATTTGAAAAGTGAAATTTACGTTTATAGGATTTAGAGAAAGTGTGCAATAATTACTAAAACAAAAGTAAGCAGCTGCATGAATTTGGGCACTCAGAAAATTACATGAATATTTATTAGATCCTCCTTTTGAAGAAATAACAGCCTCTAAACCAGTGGTTCTTAACCTTGTTGGAGCTGCCGAACCCCACCAGTTTCATATGCGCATTCACCGAACCCCATAAGTTTCACATGCACGTTCACCGAACTCTGCTTGTTTAGAACCAAAAGACAATTGTTGCGTTGTAAAAAAAATTCTCTTTTGAAAAATGGTTGTTTAACAAATAAAAGATTGAGTTTACACACAGAGAAGGTGAAGAAATTCAATCACATCTATTAGGATCCGACAGTCGTTTCTGGCCACAATAAAAAAATTCAACCCTCTATGTTGGACGATTTGGACAAACTTAGCGAAATAATCTTAACATACACACGCATACACACTCACAGACCCATAAATCATTTTAAGGATTATAGATTAATTTATTAGTTATTAGCACCAATTTTGTTCAATAGCTCCCAAGCCATTTGACAGATCGACACGAAATTTACAGAAGATAGGTAATTACCTTTTGTTTAACAAATACCTTTTTAGTTTTTCAACAACCCACTCCATTTATTAATTATTACTTTATTGCTGTTATTAGCACCTAATATCTTCAATAACTCCCAATCAATTTGACGTATTGCCACGAAATTTACAGAAAAGATAGGTATTTAGCTTCTGTTTAGGGAACACCTTTTGTTTTTTCAATAAAACATTCCATTTATTAATTATTAATTTGTTATTGTTATTAGCACATATTCTGTTCAATAGCTCCCAAGCCGATGGACATATTGACACCAAATTTACAGAAAAGATAGGTAATTACCTCGTGTTTAACAAACACATTTTTAGTTTTTCAACAACCCACTCAATTTATTAATTTAATTTATTACTGTTATTAGCTCCTAATATCTTCAATAGCTCCCAAGCCAATTGACAGATTGACACCAAATTTACAGAAAAGATAGGTCATCACGTTATTTTTAAGGAACAATTATTGGTTTTTCAATAATACATTACATTTATTAATTATTAATTTATCAGCACCTAATATCTTCAATAGCTCCCAAGGAATTTGATGTATTAGCACCAATTTTACAGAAAAGATAGGTAATTGCCTTCTGTTTAACGAACACCTTTTAGTTATTAATTTATTATTGTTATTAGCACCTAATACAGTGGTACCTCGTCATACGACCGCCCGTCATACAAAATGCTCGTCTTACGAGGGAAATTTCGATCGAATAATTCGCCCGTGATGCGGTCAAAATTTCGTGATGCGACCAAGCCAGGTGGCCATGGCATTTTTTTTTGCATATCTTTCGTGTATAACAATATTTACGAGGACCGGATGAGTTATTCAGACCAGGAAACGCACAACGCGCATGCGCGGGGAAAAGAGGGCTTTCTGGGTAATGAAGTATACTCGTGCACACAACGCCGACAGGCAATGGCACTCAGAATAAAACTTTACCCACAATCAATACGTGGGTAAGATCAGCTGCTACATTTCCTGTTATTTTTATCTAATACGAGGAGTATTATATTACTTCTCGTTGGCTGCTCATAAGAACATCAGGTTTGCAACAGCATCCCCGGTAGCAACTCTATCATAGGCGCCGTTCGAGGGGATGCGAACACAGATGCTACAAGCTAAAAGGAGCCGCTAGCCAGCGTCCCCGAAGCTCCCATGAGCAGCGGAGCGATCGCTGATAAAAGACTGCTGCTCGTTGGCTGCTCATAAGAACATCAGGGGCACTGGCTCGCAACAGCCTCCCCGGTAGCAACTCTATCATAGGCGCCGTTCGAGGGGATGAGACCACAGATGCTACAAGCTAAAAGGAGCCGCTAGCCAGCGCCCCTGAAGCTCCCATGAGCAGCGGGGCGATCGCTGATAAAAGACTGCTGCTCGTTGGCAAGTGGCCGTGCGTTATCCGATTGTGAGGACATTTGTGTGCATCATTTTCGGAATATTTTGAAGGGAATAGTACGACAGCAAACAGCCCATCGATAGCGAACGTGAGGGTGGAGTGTTTGTTCCGTTTACGAGTGCGTTGTGTGGGAAAAAAAACCTGAAGCCTCCCGCCCCTTTTGTGCCCCTCTCCCCTCGGCGAAATCCGCCCAATTTTAGTTAGATTAAACACTATTTCTATTAAACCACTAGTTATGTGTTACTTTGTTAATAGATGGGGAATTAGAAGAAATAAAACATTTTTCCAATCCAATATCCTGTTTTTGGTGTTTTTGCAGAGGGCTGGAACGAATTAAATTTTTTTCCATTCATTTCAATGGGAAACGTCCGCTCGAGTTACGAGAACCTCGTCATTCGATCTCAGTCTCGGAACGATTTACGCTCGTATGTCGAGGTACCACTGTATCTTCAATAGCTCCCAAGCAATTTAATGTATTGGCACCAAATTTACAGAAAAGATAGGTATTTGCCTATCTGACTTCCTAACCCTAACCCCGGAACACCTTTTGGTTTTTCAATAACACATTCCATTTATTAATTTATTATTCTTATTAGCACCTATTTTGTTCAAAAGCTCCCAAGCCGATGGACGTATTGACACCCAATTTACAGAAAAGATAGGCAATTACCTCGTGTTTAACGAACACCTTTTAGTTTTTCAATAACACGTTCCATTTATTAATTATTAATTTATTACTATTATTAGCACCTAATATCTTCAATAGCTCAAGAGAGCAGCAAGCTAACATATTTCAGGTCAGGCATACTCATCGATAATACTTGAAAATGCTCAAAGCTTGAGTTTACACGCTTACAGAAGGTAAATAAATTCAATCACTCGTCTATTAGGATTCGACGGCCGTTTTTGGCCACCATAAAAAAATTCAACTCTGTATGATGCACAGTTTGGATCCGACAGCCGTTTCTGGCCACCGTAATGTCAACTCTATACGATGCAGGGTTTGGACAAACATAACGAGAGAATCTTAACAATCACACACACACACACACACTCATAAATCACGCTTAATAAGGATTATAGATACAATTTAATTTTTGTTAAATTCAAGATGTTAGGTTAGGTTAGAACTTTATTTCATCCCGTATTCGGGAAATTTCTTGGTTACATTAGCAAGACAGACACAAGAAATTGTAGACCTAGGTAAAAAACTGGAGTGACACACAGGAAGTCCACAAGGTGGGGACCTTCTGCAGACTGAGACTGAGGTTACCGCACAGTCCCTCAGTAGTCTGGAGGTTTTAAAGATCATCTTCCTTGCCTAGATACTTCTAAGCTGCCCTATCACCTAATCAGCAGCAGCGGAGAGGTTGGTGGGGGGCTTCAAAGCACACAAGCAGCCCAGCAAGCACCGGCAGCTCCGCTATCTGACCATAACAATGATGGAATGCTTGGTCTGGAGCATTGTCTCTTCTCCCGGCACTATCGCCCACTGCTTACAGCTGATCCTGCGTGCATGACAGAGGAGGCACGGCTGAACAACCCCTCGACTCCTGGTAAGCGTCGACAGCTCTTCGATCTTATCGGGGAGGGATCTCACTTTCCCTAGGGGTTCGGTGAGTCGGTCTCAGGGGTTCGGTGGAGCCTCTGCCTCGAAGGTCAAGACACATCGACTTATCATGTCTATTCAAGATAACATGTCCTTATTTGTTTTTTGTGTTTTACTGCCTTTCTTTTTTTACTTTACTTTGTACTTTATACTTTAATGTTTTTACAACTTTCTTTGTTCTGTTAGCCTGGCTTCTTTCTTCTACTTCTTTTTTGGAACCATTCAGCCATGCCTACGCTGTCATACACATGGGATTAGCTGTGAACAATACGCAGCAGAAGGAGCAACACCTCAATGCCGCTGGAAGTCCGGAGCTGGACAAAAGTGCCGGGAGAAGAAGCGACACTTCAGACCAACCATTCCATCTATTATTATGGGGAAAGTGAGATCCCTCCCCGATAAGATGGAAGAACTGTCGGCGCATACCAGGCCGGAAACGGAGTCGAGGAGTTGTACTCTGCTACTGTTGATTCTTCAGCTCTAGACTACTGAGGGACTGTGCGAATAAGCTTGGAAGAGTGACTCTGCATATTTTCAACCTCGGTCAGTCTGCAGAAGTTCCCCATCTTGTGGAAGACTTCCTGTCTGTGGTTCCAGTTTTATCCAACTCTACAACGTCTTTTCTTGTGTCTGTATCCGTTTTTGCTACTGCAACCAAGATGGCACCGCTCAAGTGGCAGCCGGTAGCGGTAGCTCCGTCCGCTTTTTGCTCGTTTTGTGTTTTTGCTGCTTTTCTATCTTTTTTTATTGCATTTTGGTATTCAGATTTTTACCTAGGTCTACAATGTCTTGTGTCTTGTGTCTGTCTTGCTACTGAAACCAAGAAATTTCCCAAATACGGGATGAAATAAATAAAGTTCTAACCTAATACAATTCCCAATGTTATTCCTTGTAAGCCATACTACGAATTTAAAAGTCAAAATACATTCATGTAAACGAGTGCCTTTTCCATTTTTTTTTTGTAATTTCACCACTTTTAAAGTGGAAAAAACTGAATATTTTTTAAAAGATTCTTCTGCTGTTGCTAATCAATGAGAGGATGCATTCCAGAAGAGTCTACTGCAAAAAAATGAAGATTAAAGCAGTTCTAGATGTAATATCTCAGTTGTCACCAGCGATTTCCATATTTTAGCTCACAGGTTAGCAAAGAGCCAGATGCACCCATCAAAAGGGCCACATGTGGCTCCCGAGCCATAGGTTCCCTACCCCTGCCCTAACCCCCAACCCTTAGAAAGAATGAGGGGAAGAATATTGCAATATTTCGAGCCACCATATTTGTATACATTCAAAACGACCTTTCCAAAATTCTGAAAAATAAAACAAAAGTAATGAATTGGGAAAAATTAAAATTCCTACATTGAGAAATTGTAACAGACTTGATAATATAACTAATTGATTGCTAAATGATTTAAAAGATGGAATATTAATGAGTCTAATTTAATGCACTTGTGGATGCCGCAAAGTCATGTTTAGGAACTGATAAAATTATCTTAAGGGAGTTTGTGTGTCCCAGTGATCCTCGGAGCTAAGTTGTCTGGGGCCTTGTGCCCCTGGTAGGGTCACCCATGGCAAACTGGTCTGAGGTGAGCGACCAGACAAATAATGGCTCAGAAGATAGGGTAAACATTGCCTTATCACAAGGTTTAGACTTGAAAAATAATGAAAGCAAAGTTTTCAAGCCAGCGCAAAGTCTGAATATATATTCAACTAATTTGCTACCTCACAAAATTATAACAGGATTAAATGAGACCTAATATCAGGAGACTTTGACGAAAACCCTTGAGTCTATTAACGAAATCATTCTGGGTAAATATTAATTTAGGAAGTACTGTTACATTTAAATGTAGAATTTATTTGTACTGAAAAGTGATAAAAATTTGTCTTTACGACTTTAGATCCTTGTCGTCATCTCACAATGCTCTCCCATGCAAACATGAGTTTGTCTAGGTTCTGAATGGCCAGATAGATTTTGGCTTAGGTGGATTTCCATGGCGGCAAAAAAACAAGTCCCAATGATAATAGCAATTATTTATCATTATTAAAGTAATACCTAATAGCAAATATTTACCTTGATATACAAGACAAATTTTGATATACGAGCATACAGCCGATGCGAGAGGCTGCTGTCTTTCTCGACGCAACTTCCTCATGTAAATGTCTCTACGAGCACTGGGAGGAGCGTTGCATTTTTTAAGTGTTTTTTTCCCTGTTAGTCAGTGCAAAATGGTGTACACGTGGCGGCGCTTGCTGGCTAATACGAGAGGAGTATATACTACTTCTGGTTGGCAAGTGGTCGTGCGTTAACCTATTGTGAGGACATTTGTGTGCATCATTTTCGGAAAATTTTGAAGGGAAGACAAGCATACAGCCCTCGATAGGTGCCTTTTAAAAATTGCAGCTGAAAGTCAGGGTGGAGGTGGGGCAAATAATGCCAACCCGGAAGAAAGGTATAACAATTTAAAACAAAATTATAATTAAGTTAGGTTAGGTTCAAACTTTATTTCATCCCGTATTCTGGAAATTTCTTGGTTGCACTAGCAAGACAGACGCAAGACACACAAGGCATTGTAGACCTAGGTAAAAAAACTAAATACCAAAATGCAATGAAAAAAGATAGAAAAGCAGCAAAAACACAAAACGAGCAGGAGCGGACGGAGCTACCGCTACCGGCTGCCACTTGAGCGGCGCCATCTTGGTTGCAGTAGCAAAAACGGATACAGACAAGAAAAGACGTTGTAGAGTTGGATAAAACTGGAACCACAGACAGGAAGTCTTCCACAAGATGGGGAACTTCTGCCGACTGTGACCGAGGTTGAAAATATGCAGAGTCACTCTTCCTAGCTTATCCGCACAGTCCCTCAGTAGTCTAGAGCTGAAGAATCAACTGTAGCAGAGTACAACTCCTCGACTCCGTTTCCGGCCTGGTAAGCTCCGACAGCTCTTCCATATTATCGGGGAGGGATCTCACTTTCCCCATAATAATAGATGGAATGGTTGGTCTGAAGCGTCGCTTCTTCTCCCGGCACTTTTGTCCAGCTCCGGATTTCCAGCGGCATTGAGGTGTTGCTCCTTCTGCTGCGTATTGTTCACAGATAATCCCATGTGTATGACAGTGTAGGCATGGCTGAATGGTTCCAAAAAAAATAGCAGCAAGAAGCAAGGCTAACAGAACAAAGAAAGTTGTAAAAACGATAAAGTAAAAAGTATAAAGTACAAAGGAACGTATTAAGACATTAAAATGTAATAAAAAGATAGAAAGGCTGTAAAACACGATGTGGGATAGACTGGCCAACTGAGCTATAAAAATATCGTGTTTACATACAACTTAGCCCTGCAAATGTCTAACCATATCAGCCTAAAAGTTTGTTTACATGAACTTTGTCCTACATCGCTGTCTTAGAAATATTACCCTTTTTTCCTATATAAAGAATGACCCACTGTTCATTCAGAGAGAGAGTTGCAAGGACAACAGACTGAGCGTGTTCGCAGGTGTTTGAGCTCTCTCCCTCCATCCTGCAGTCCGGTAATAAACCGGTTTCCTTTAAATTGATCTCACTCTTTCTTAACCTGTTCCTGAAGTTGTATTTTCAGATCTATCACACGAAAAACAAATACGAGTGGACAGAGCTACTGCACCAGCTGCCGCCTGACGGCGCCATCTTGGAAAAAAAAGTGTAAGGTTAGATTAAACTTAGTGTCTGTATCTTAATTCAAGTTCATTTAAATTTGTTTATGTTATGTTACGAGCACGTTGCCATGCAAAAAGTATCTTTCTCTCTCAGTCCCGGTACGCATTAAGCTCGTATCTCAAGGTACCACTGTAGAACAACTTTTCTCATGAGCAGTAGGAGGGCAAGATTGAAAATCGTTAATATTTATTTCTCTGACGGACTGGCACCAGGTGGCTCGCGGACTGGTACAATAAACAATAATGGGAGGGCAGATTTGCTTGGTGTACGTTTCGAAAAAAACAAATATAATTCTAAAGCCTAACAGGGAAGTAATGATCTAAACAGAATATCAGTTAATATACATAACTTTGGCCAGGCATTTGGATTTTCCCAAACGATTATGATGGAATGAATAACTAAGATACTGTATTTACTCGCATATAAGCTGCACCCTTAAAATTGCCTTGATTTTTTTTTATTTTACAATTTCTCGCGTTAAGGCCGCCCCCTGATTCCCAATTTTCACCTCCATGTTCATGGTTTTAATAGGAGTGTAGGGAATATACTTTGAAGGGAAAATCTTAAGAAAAATCATCACACGTGGTATTTCTGAGATACTGTATGTACCTCTGGACTGAGAGTAGCACGGCCAAGCCTCATGGATTCGGGTTGGACTGGCTCAAATGCGGTCAGTAGCCGGGGAAGGCACGAAGGTAGGATCTGCCTCTTGACCACAGACCATAGCTTTGCTGTCCCTTCTCTTGCCTTTGGGTCTGAATTTGACGGTTAATGCGGGCGGCGATGGCAATGGCTTCATCGGCGGTCCTGGGTGGGTCTTAGTAGACCAGCTCTTCCTTAATGTGATCGGCTAGGCTATGATAGGAGGCATTCACCACGGCTTCCGTGTTCCAAGCACTGTGAGGGTTTGGAAGTCAATAGCATAGTCTGCCACTGTCGGATTGGACTTGACAATACTTCCGCAGTCTCAGAGCCCACGTCGAAAAGCTCAGTCATCTCCTCCGTGATTGTATCGAAGGGAGCACAGGCTGGCATTTGCCTCTCGAACTCAGGTGTTCCCCAGAGCCGACCGAGACCGGCTGCTCAGGTGTGTGATTACATAGCCAACTCTGGCCCTCTCTGTTGCGAAAGCCAGGAGTTGCAGCTTGTCAAAAGAGCTCGCACCGGAGTTTGTGTCACTGTCAAATCATTCAGGGTCTCCAATCTTGGGTTTGGGGGCATATGGAAGTCAAGGAGTTGCCAAAAGAGTTGGAGCGTCATGTACTGGTGAGGGTAGTAATGTTGCTGGCGTAGCCAGGTTATTGAGTGCCAAGATCACCTCAGCCAGCTGCTGGAGTTGCCTTTCAGTTTTGATGGAGAATATGGATCAGAGATGCAATATCACCAAACATACGGGTGACTTCCGCCTCCACACAATGAAGTCGGTCCTAGGCAGAGGGTTCACACACTGGTCCCATTTTGGTCAGTTTGTACTGCCAAGAATGGGACACGGGAAACCGAAGCGAACGCGCATGACATTGTGTTGGTGCAGGAAAATACACGGTTAAGTGAGTGTAGACTATGGCAGAAAGATGAGAAAGGTTTGAGGAGATCGCATGAAGTGTTGCTTGTCGCACCAGTTTCATTGCTTATGATATTAGTCTCAGGTGTGCACAATCTAGAGTACAGGTTTCAAACTGATTCCAGAAAGGGCCAAGTGGATGCAGGTTTTTCTCCCTACTGAAACTGCACAGACAGTTAAGCCACTGAGGAGGTCTGCAGGAAGAGGCAGCACCTGACTGCAATCAACTGATTATAGTTGTAAGAGAACAGATTGGTGAAAATGTGTGATCTTGGTGGATTGGAACGAAAACCTGCACCCACTTGGCCTTTTCTGAAATCAGTTTGACACCTCTAATCTTGAACATTGTGTGTAAAACTGCTAAGGGAGATCGTTCATTGTCGCAATGTCTAGGACTCGTGAGTTAAGTAAAGATTTGAGGGAGAACTAAGCGTGTGATGCATGGTCATTCGATTGCCTAACTTCAAAATTGGTTATTGAGGCGCTAGATTGACAAGGACGGACGGGAATAATTGTTAAGATAGTTTTGACAGTGATATGTTTGTTATTTTGATGCATTGTACCTGTTCTCAAAAAAGTATTATTGAAAACTTTTGGGGAACAGACGACTGCATTGGCTGGCATTAAGGTGGCAAAGGCATAGTTAGCACAATTAGAGATTGAACAGCCTGATCTCTTCTTAAATCTAGATGATTTGAGGACGACGACAGCAGCTCTTAGGCCCGACTACAAGAAGACTGGACTGACGGGTGAAAATTGGTGTTTGCAACCAGTCAGCATCAGGGTTGCTTCGTAGAACAAGTGAGCAGTTATTGTATAGTTAATCATTCGACTTTGCGAAGCACCATGTTAGTCATACCATAGTTAAAAATTTAGGTCAACATCGATTATAGTTTAACCAACATACACGCTTAATTGATGACAAAATTAAGCCAATGTTAGTTTGTGCATTATGAAACATTACAAGTCACAGATAAGTTTAGTTATTTATGATTGTAATAGCCCACATTTAGCAGGAAATAAATGTATAGTGTAGGAAGGAGCATTCCTGCGGGACGAGCCATCCCAGAGGAGCATTCCTCCAGGACAAGCTATCCCAGAGGAGCAATGCTGTGGGACAAGACATCCCAGAGGAACATTGCTGCAGGACGAGCCATCCCAGAGGAACATTGCTGCAGGACGAGGCATTTCTGTGGGCATCGTAAGAGCATCATGGAGCGACAAGAGGTGATGACAGCTAAGAGGCTAGCAATGGGTAAAGAGTGAAACGGGCGCCCTTCATCTACATGGGATGTTCCAAAGTCACCAACTTGTTTCAGCGAAAAAGTCCACAATCACAAAGAATCCCTCGAGATGACATCGTCCTGATAACCGGCGGGTGATTGAAGAAAGGGACTGAAGATGGCCTAATACCGTTCAGACATGGGCACAATAATTCTCTGGGATAATGATCATTGCCTCATGAACAATCGACTGAACATCAAGATCCCAAAAGAACTTGATTCTGAAAAATAAATTTGATGAAGGGACAACCGGATATAATACACTTTGATATAAACATGATGTGAAAAAAAATGTTTGCGAATCTTTGAGAGTATTGAAATTTGTCCTGCTTGTGCAGGGCGTGAGGAGACGGACAACCATGCACACTCATACCCATACCTAGGGGCAATTTAGAGTGTCCAATCAGCCTACCCTGCATGTTTTTGGAATGTGGGAGAAAACCAGGGTACCCGGAGGAAACCCACGCCAGGGAGAACATGCAAACTCCACACGGGTGGACCAACCTGGACTTGAACCCAGGACCCCAGCGCTGTGAGGCTGAGGCGCTAACCACTCGCTCCATCGGGCTGCCCTCTGTTTGAATTTTTCAAATGATAAATTTTGCTAATCAATTGTGTTTTTAGTTGAAACTACAAAAGGAGCGAATACTGGAGATTCAAGCAATAAGGCTATAAGTTGTCCGACATGAATAAAATGTTTTTGTGGTTCTTTTCACGTATACTGGGGAGGTAGCAAGTATTAGTAGAAACTGCATTGCACAACTTCTCGAAAAGTTCTGTTTGCTGTATCAGGGAGTTAAGTAATTTTAACTGATTTGACCCAAAATGTAAAGTCATCATTAGATAACTGCTGTGAAAGCTCTATAAAATTATGTTGTCATTACGGCACCCACAGCAGAGCAGCTGGGAACAATGTGCAGGTGGTGGTGATTAGGGGTAATTAGCTACCTAATAGGTGGAAAGGCAGTGGGGTGTGGGAAAATATCCCCAGTAGTGGAGTAGGAAGCAGAATCATGACAGCATGCTTCTCGACTTTATGCTAATCACATGGACTCGGACAGAGTACCGGTTCGTATATGATGCACACAAAGACGACTGGCTTCAAAATAAAATCACTGTAGTTTTAATCCCATGCACTATCCCAACATTTTAAAGAAAGTTATAATTTCTTACTTCCAAGCAACTTCCCATGGGCCAGTTAAAGCCGAAGTTTTTTTAATTTTAAAATACTGTATTTTTTGTTTTTGAAATTTCAAGAAACTCTTTGTGGGCCTGTAAAACCACAGTCGTGGGCCAGAAAATGCTAAGGTCTAGTGTGGAGTCTGTCCACAAGACCTATTCAGTGTCACAACTGCCAAAGAAATTAAGTTTTTCACTTTATGAATGTAGTAAAACAAACCTTCATCCTCCTCATCATCACTGGAGTCAATCCCATCGCGGCTATGTCTCTGGTGTCGAAATATCTTAGCCATTCGGGAATCCAGCAGAGAGGAACATTTCCGCTTCTGAAATTGGGTAAAAACAAATGTAGACCTATACGTTACATATTATGATGACTCAAAATAGGAATATAAAAAAAAGGAGTGAAAAACTAAAAGAATGCAAACTTATATAATGTTATAGCTTTAACAATAATTGAGCTCAGACCAATTAAATGGTAGCGTAATAATGTGAAAGGAAGGTATTTGGGGAATTGATGTTTGTTGGAATTTTAGCAATTAACAAAGTGTGCGAGACAGTTGGACCCTCCTGGCAGCCATTTTGTCAGAGTCGGTCTTTTGGAAGTGGTGCCAGTTTGACAGCCCAAAACGTCCTGCTTGCTGAAAGTTAAAATGATTGTGTTTACACAGGGTACCACACAGTTTTTATTTTCATGGTTTGAATTTCCCTCTGCATTCTAAAATGTATACAGTGGTACCTCTACTTATGAATGTTTCTCCATATAAAATATGAAGTTTAAGAAAAGGTTTAACGGGAAACCTTTGGTTCCAAGATACGAAAAACAGTCCAGGTTGCGAAACATCAAAAAAATTCAAAAATGCAAGAATAAAACAAATTCACTTTAAAAAAATGCTGTGGTAAAGTTGGTTTCCTAATGGAGATGTCCAAACACCTCGATGGCTTCCCATTCACTCGAATGAAGCTAAATGGTATTTGCATTTCTTCATTTGGCTTAATGCCTTAATAAATAATTATTTATCTTCTTTTTTAGCATACAAAATTTGTCCAGAAATACCTAATTTATCGCAGTTATAAAAAGGGCAAGCAGGGTTGGACGGAGTGGTCCGCCACGAGGATGTGGGCAGTCACAGCAACTATACACATCCGTAATCGTCTTGCCGGTGTTGAGGTGATTGTTCCCGGTGGCTGAATATCAGGGGACACAGTCCATAAAAGTGAGTAAACCCCAAGTGAAAATCTCAAAATTAGCCCAGAATTTAGACCAATTAGGCATTTCCCCTTACTATGTAACGCAACTGGTCAGTGTAACAAGGTGTTAGGTGTGATTGGGGCTGTAGATGTATTAAAATCAGCAATGTCACTCTCATACTAGTCACTGGAAGTTCAACATGGCACCTCATGGCAAAGAATTCTGAGGATCTGAAAAATAAGAATTATTACTCTACATAAAGATGGCTTAGTCTATAAGAACATTGCCAAAAACCTAAAATTGAACTGCAGCATGGTGGCTAATACCATGCAGCGGTTTAAGAGGACAAGTTCCACTAAAAACAGTCCTTGCCATGGTCAACCAAAGAAGTTGAGTGCGTGCGCCCTGCGTCATATTCAGAGGTTGACTTTGGAAATCAGGTGTGTAAGTGCTGGTGGAATTCCTGCAGAGGTTGAAGAGGGTTCGTTTCGTCCGGCTTGACGTTCAATCTCGTAGAGGCCGATGAAGAGGAGAGGGGGGGTTAGCTTCTGGGATTCGTTCCTATGAGGGAGATCTCGGGAGGATAGCCATAAATTTTGGCCGACGACATCTGTCTCCGAGTGCACTTGGAGGGGCGTTGTAGCGCAGCGTGGGCTAGGTCCCAGACACATGCACAGTTGGTAAGATGTGCCTGGACGGATGGCACAGCAATCTCCGCCTTTACGGACAGAAACAAAGGAGATTGATACTCAAGGGAACAGATTTGACTAGACATTAGGGAGCGAAGTGTAGGTGTATTCGATCCAAGGCAGCTGGTTGCTCTAGGTGGTCTGGTGGGCCTGGGCGCTCAGCAAAGTGCTGCTTCAAGCTGTTGGTTAGTACGCTCACAGTCACCGTTTGTTTGAAGGTGGTATCCAGAGGAGAGGCTCACAGAGATGTCCAGCGCCGAGCAAAAGGCAGACCAGACATGGAAGTTGAACTGGGGACCATGGTCTGAGACAATGTGGGTGGGAATTCCATGGAGACGGAAACATGATGCACAAGTGAATCTGCAGTCTCTCGGGCTGAAGGCAGCTTACAGAGTGCGACAAGGTGGCGGCTTTTGAAAATCAGCCAACTATAGTCAGAATGACTGTGTTGCCCCGGGACGTAAGGAGAGCTGTGATAAAGTTGACAGCAATGTGAGACAAGGGACGGCTAGGAATCGGGAGTAGGCAAAGAAGACCAGAAGTCGGCTTGGTAGAGGACTTGCTGCGGGCACACACGTGGCAGGCAGATACTAATGAGCGCGAATCCTCCCTCATTTCACCAGAAGTGTTGGTGCAACAACGCCAGTGTGCTGGTCAATCCTGGGTGCCAGGTCAGACGTGAGATGTGGGGCCATTCCAGCACCCTGGAACGCACCGAGCTCGGAACATAAAGATTCCTCTGTGTATCTTGTCTGGGGTGAGGCTCTGCTCCTTGGGAACTCAGGACCTCAGCCTCCAGGTCAGTCCTCATAGTTGCCACTAAACATGAGGGCGGTAAGGTGGTCGTGGGCCCCTCCTCAGAGTCCATGGGTTGGAAGATGTGGGATAGGGCATCAAGTTTGATGTTTCTAGAACGGGATATAAGACAAGGTAAAATTTAATCTGCAGAAAAAACATGGCCCACCTGGCTTAGTGAGAATTCAGCTCCGGGCTGACTTGATATTTTCCAAGTTCTTGTGGTCGGTCCAGACGACAAATGGATGATTTGCCCTCTCCAAGGCTAGTTTCACCGCGAGCAATTCACGGTCCCCAATGCCATAATTGTGTTCAGCCGGAGTCAGCCTACGGAAAAAAAGACTCAGGGGTGCAACTTCCCATCCCACTGACCCCTACTTCCGAAGCATCAATCTCCACAATAAACTGTAGTTTAGTGTCCAGGTGAGCGAGAACGGGAGCAGAGGTAAAATAGGACTTGAGGTCCCTGAAAGCCTCCTCTTGGCAAGCGTGGCAAGAGTCAATGGCAGAATCATAGGGGTGATGTGGAGGGAGGTTCCGTAGCTTGTTCTTTGAAAAAAAACCTGTGCAAGGTCGTGATAACCGTCCGGCACCGAGGCTAGGTCCAGGGGTTCTTGCCTTGGAGGGGATCTTGTGGGTATGATGGCTGACTGGCAGGCTGGGCTCCAAGCCATCACCTTGGGACCTGACCAGGCAATGACCGGATTGTGTTCCCTCAGCCAAGGAAGACCCAGAACTATGGGGCCTCCGGGCAGTCCAACACATAGAAACACGCCACCTCCTGGTGGTTGCCGGATAAGCGGAGGGAAACTGGCCCCGTCGGCAGCTGCACTCCGCCTAAGGGCCACCCGTTTAGTGCGGTTGTCCTCAAAGGTCTACCCAATGGGTGAGTCCCTACGCCTAGTTGGGACACCACAAAGCGGTCGATAAAATTCTCGTCCACTCACCAGTCGACCAATGCGGTGCTTGTGCGTCTCCCCCCTGGAGAGAAAGGCCGGCAGCAGAAGACGACGGGAAGATTCTCCAGTGGCGAGGCTCACCAACACCGCCCTGTCTATTGGTGAGCCCTTCCTTATACTGGACAGACTGGGCATGTCCGTACAAGGCGACCTGCCAGCAGTAAAAACATGAAGCCGAGCGCAAACGATGGAAACATTCCTCCTCCGAGAGCCAGGTGCGGCCAGTTGCATTGGGTTCTGACGTCACCCCGAGAGGCCGGGTTACCAATGCCGGAGGAGACGTTGAGGGTAGTCGCTAAGGCTCATGTATGGGGCCCACCTGCGAGCCTTCTCGCCGCTGCCTTTGGCGTTCTCAGAGTCGGCGTTCAATTCTTATGGCCAAATTGGCGAGCGCATCGAGGGAGCCCGGCTCGTCACGGCATGTCAACTGGTCCTTCAGGGACTCCGTTAACCCCCCCCCCCCCCCCCCCCCCGAGATAAATTTCCTGTAGGGCATTGTCATTAAACTCGCTCTCAGCGGTGAGGGTGCAAAACTTAACCGAATATTCTGCCGCGCTTTGGACGCCCTGGCGGAGAGACATCAAGCTTCTAGCTGCCTCCCTGTCTCGTACTGGTTGGTCAAACACCTTACGCATTTCCCCCATAAAAGCGGCATACGAGGAACCCTCGAGCCTCTCTCCCACTCGGCGCTAGCCCACGACAGGGCTTCACCACAAAGACAGGCGATGAGGTAGGCAATGTTTGCTCGGTCCATGCAACATGTGAGGCTTTGCTGCTCAAATACCAGGCTGCATTGAACAAGGAATGCTCGACATGTGCCACGGTTGCCGTCATATGGACTCGCTAGTGACGGGGGGGCTGTCGCGTGGGTGGATGCAAGTGGGGTTGATTGTGTCCGTTGTGCAGGTGGTTATGGCGTGACTCGTGACTGCATTGAGCGTAGTGTTTGTGAGAACTGAGATACCTCAGTCAGGTGGAATTGACTCGCCTGGCTGTGCTGGTCCATGAGTGGCGCTGGTTGATTGGCGGGGGTTTGGTCTAAGCTCACGAGGTCCATTTTGGCTGGATCTTGCAGTTATATTCGTGGGCGGAGGGCCCCGAAACAGGCAAATGCACACAAGCCGGACGTGGAGCTTTCTGTTTCTTTTGGGTGTCTGTTGTGTAGGGCCAGGTGAAGAGTACAAATACAAGTGTGTCTTGCCTGCAGTCAAGAATTGTTGTCTGTGGCTGATCATTCCCACTGGGACTGGGAGCTAAAGTTTATTGAGAGAACAATGAATGCTAACATTTACTGTCGCATACTAAAGCAGAACATGATCCCCTCAACATGTAAACCCAGCCGTGGAGCAATATTCCAAATGATAAAGAGCTCAAATATATCTCCAAGACGACCTCTTCCTTTCTAAAGAAGCTGAGGGTAAAGGTAATGGACTGGTCAAGCATTTCTACTGACCTAGACTCTAATGAGCATTTGTGGGACATCTTCAAATGGAAGATAGGGGAGCGGGAGGTCTCCAACATCCAAGAGCTCTGTGATGTCATTATGTAAGAGGATTCCAGCGGCGACCTGTGAAGCTCTGATGAACTCCATGCCTCAGAGGGTTAAGGCGGTGCAAGAAAATAATGGTGGCCACACAAAATATTGAGATTTTGGCACAATTTTGAGATCTTCACTCACTTTTGTTGGCAGCATTTCCCATATTCATTGCTGTGTTTTGAGTTATTTTAAAGCCACAATAAATATTTTATTATCCAAGCTCAACAGTGACTACAGTTGTACCTCTACTTACGAAATTAATTGCTTCCAGATTTTTTTGTAAGTTGAACATTTCTGAAGTAGAGCAGTACTTTATATTTTATATGTAAATTCTCTAATTTGTTCCACGGTTGTTAGGTTTGGTTTGGGTTATTATTTCATTTTATCCTGTGTGCTATGTTTTTACCCTTGTTTGTCCCTCCTGGCTTGCCTTTCCTCTTGCCCAGCTGCGCATCATTGATAATTAGTTCCGGTTTTGTCTATTTAAACCCCACTGATATTTTTTGTCATTGTCGGATCGTCTGATTTATTACCCTGCCATGTTTTCACGTTTCCTCGTTCCATGTTCCAAGTTCCTCGTTCCTCCCTTCCCCGTGATTTCCTCCATCAGGTTTGATTTTGTTACGCCAAGTGTTTTGTTACTTTCTTTGCCTCCAGTTTAAGTTACTAAAGTTTCAGTTGAGCAATCATCCCATCGTCCTTGCCTGCTTCCCTGCATTCGAGTCCACTCCACCTTTCCTCGCCACGACGTCGCCATTGACGCAACAACTACCAACTAAACCCGTTAAAACAGGTCCAAGACTCCCAATTTTGTATGGAAGATGTGATAAACACACAAGAATGAGGGAAAATAATAAGAAAATTATTTATGAATGTCTTTAAATGAATAACAAGCATTCAAAATCTATCCGTGGCTATTTGACGGCCGTTTCTGGCCACCACAAAAAATTCAACTCTGTACGATGCACAGTTTGGAACCGACAGCCGTTTCTGGCCACCGTAATGTCAACTCTATACGATGCAGGGTTTGCACAAACATAGCGAGAGAATCTTAACATACACACACTCACACACCCATAAATCACACTTTGTAAGGATTATAGATAAAATTTAATTTTTTTCAAAATCAAGATGTTAGGAGTAGGTTAGAACTTCATTTCATCCCGTATTCGGGAAATTTCTTGGTTGCATTAGCCAGACAGACACAAGAAATTGTAGACCTAGGTAAAAAACTGGATTGACACACAGGAAGTCCACAAGGTGGGGACCTTCTGCAGACTGAGACTGAGGTTACCGCACAGTCCCTCATAGTCTGGAGATTTTAAAGATCATCTTCCTTGCCTAGATACTTCTAAGCTGTCCTATCACCTAATCAGCAACAGCGGAGAGGTTGGTGGGGAGCTTCAAAGCACAGAAGCAGCCCAGCAAGCACCGGCAGCTCCTCCATCTGACCATAACAATGATGGAATGCTTGGTCTGGAGCGTTGTCTCTTCTCCTGGCACTATCGCCCACTGCTTACAGCTGATCCTGCGTGCATGACAGCGGAGGCACGGCTGAACAACCCCTCGACTCCTGGTAAGCGTCGACAGCTCTTCCATCTTATCGGGGAGGGATCTCACTTTCCCTTGGGGTTCGGTGAGTCGGTCTCAGGGGTTCGGTGGAGCCTCTGCCTCGAAGGTCAAGACACATCGACTTATCATGTCTATTCAAGATAACATGTCCTTATTTGTTTTTTGTGTTTTACTGCCTTTCTTTTTTTACTTTACGTTGTACTTTATACTTTAATGTTTTTACAACTTTCTTTGTTCTGTTAGCCTGGCTTCTTTCTTCTACTTCTTTTTTGGAACCATTCAGCCATGCCTACACTGTCATACACATGGGATTAGCTGTGAACAATCCGCAGCAGAAGGAGCAACACCTCAATGCCGCTGGAAGTCCGGAGCTGGACAAAAGTGCCGGGAGAAGAAGCGACACTTCAGACCAACCATTCCATCTATTATTAAGGGGAAAGTGAGATCCCTCCCCGATAATATGGAAGAGCTGTCGGCGCTTACCAGGCCGGAAAAGGAGTCGAGGAGTTGACTCTGCATATTTTCAACCTCGGTCACAGTCTGCAGAAGTTCCCCATCTTGTGGAAGACTTCCTGTGTGTGGTTCCAGTTTTATCCAACTCTACAAAGTATTTTCTTGTGTCTGGATCCGTTTTTGCTACTGCAACCAAGATGGCGCCGCTTAAGTGGCAGCCGGTAGCGGTAGCTCCGTCCGCTCTTGCTTGTTTTGTGTTTTTGCTGCTTTTCTGTCTTTTTTTTATTGCATTTTGGTATTTCTTAATGATTTTTCATATACAGTGGTACCTCGTCATACGACCGCTCGTCATACAAAATTCTCGTCTTACGGCGGAAATTTCGATCGAATAATTTGCCAGTCATGCGATCAAAATTTCGTGATGCGACCAAGCCAGGTCTTTTTTGCATATCTTTCGTGTATAACAATATGTACGAGCACGGAACGATTAATTCAGACGAGTTTCTCCTAAGACCAGGAAATGCACAACGCGCATGTGCGGGCAAAAAGAGGGCTTTCTGGGTAATGAAGTATACTCGTGCACACAACACCCATAGGCAATGGCAACCTTTCTCAGAATAAAACTTCATTACCCACAATCAATATGTGGGTAAGCTCAACTATTGTATTTCCTGTTATTCTTTCTAAGGAAAGAAGCTCCCGCGATCGTTCTTTAAAGACTATTTCTCGTTGGCAAGTGGTCGTGCGTTATCCTATTGTGAGGACATTTGTGTGCATCATTTTGGGAATATTTTGAAGGCAATACAACAGCAAACAGTCCATCGATAGCGAACGTGAGGGTGGAGGCGTGGCAAACCGCCAACCCGGAAAACGAAGGTAACAAAAGATTACAACAAAATTAGAATTCAGTTTTGTGTAAAGTTACATTAAACGTATGTTTGAGTGTCCGTATATATTAATCCAAGTTAATTTAAATTTGTTTGTTCCGTTTATGAGTGCGTTGTCGTGAAAAAAAAAAAAAGAACCCCACGCCCCCAAACGTCTCTGTCTCCCGTCGGCGAAATCTGCCCAATCTTAGTTAGATTAAACACATTTTATTACTATTAAACCACTAGTTATGTGTTACTTTGTTAATAGATGGCGAATTAGAAGAAATAAAACATTTTTTCCAATCCAATATCCTGTTTTTGGTGTTTTTTCAGAGGGCTGGAACAAATTAATTTGTTTTCCATTCATTTCAATGGAAAATGTCCGCTCGAGTTACGAGAATCTCGTCATACGAGCTCAGTTCCGGAACGGATTAAGCTCATATCTCGAGGTACCACTGTACTTTGCTTTGCTTTGTACTTTGTGCTTTTTGCTTTGTTGTTCTGTGACCTTTGCGACTGTATTGTCTAACTTGTAACTATGTGTAACTATGCCTTTCCTGTATCTGCATTCTCACCCTCTTGCTAACGTGACAATGAAATTTCCCGAATTTGGGATGAATAAAGTTATCCAATCCAATCCAACAAAAGGAACCTAATGGTAGGGAACAGAGGGAAAGCATATGAACACATCTTATAGCGCAAATTTAAGAATTCAAACAACAACATTGATCAACAACAAACAATAACATTTTATGATTTCTTTGTAATTTAATTTTTCACCCATTTTATTTCTCGCTACTGGTTCTTACCTGTTCTCCACGGGCCAGCGTGGTTTTCTCCCGGTTCTCCGGTTTCCTCCCACATTCCAAAAACATGCATGGTAGGCTGATTGGACACTTTAAATTACCCCTAGCTAGGTATGAGTGTGAGCGTGAATGGTTATCCGTCTCCTCGTGCCCTGCGATCGGCTGGCCACCAATTCAGGGAGTCCCCCGCCTCTGGCCCGATGTCAGCTGGTTTAGGCTCCAGCACCCACCGCGACCATAGTGAGGATAAAGTGATTCAGAAAATGAATGAATGAGACAAAAAAATAAAGGTTTTTAGCTGTTTGGATTTAACTTGCAATTCTCCAGTGAGAGTTGACGAGCGTTTTGAAAAATAACTATCCAAAGACAATTGCCTTTGACGACTTTTAATAATGTTTCTATAGTGCAACATACAAACATCGTCAAAGTGGGCGATTGCACGACTCGTGCACACTTTCTGGATGTTTTTTTTCTACAAAGACAGAAATTTCGTGAAATTTCTCGAGCATTAATTTTTGCTGTCAGAATGCTCGCTGCTTCCTCCTCGTCCGCCTTCTCCTTAAATTCCCCCCGTATTGCCGAGTGTTGCATTTACTTTAGTTCCTTCAGCTCCTCCATCGAGTTCGTTTTTGTGCCACTCGACCAATGTCCTCCTCGCTGACCCCTTCCTTTTATTCGCACTGGTAATTTTCTTGGGAGGCATGATGATAAAAACGGAAGAAGCCGCTTTATTCAAACTCAACAAAAAAACAGACGTCAGAACTCTGTGATGACGAATGGCCATCAAAAGTACATAAGATAGTCTTGAAACATGGATAGTGATTGTTGTGAGACAACCAATGAGAGACCACTAGAGTGTAACGAGATTGTAAAGTAAGAATCAATGCATCTGCGTCAATTTCCAAATAAAATAATGGTTATGGTAATGTCCTGACGTTTGGGGGATTTCGTAACTTGGATCTTATTGTAGTCATTCATTTGCATATAAAAAACTTTCATAACCTGAAAACTTTGTACCGAGAGGGATTCGTAAGGAGAGGTATGACTGTCTTTTAAATTGTTAGTCCTTCAGTGTGATCCCATGAAAAGATATCATAAAAAAAAATGCAAGAATGAGAGTGGTGGAATCTCTTTTGAGAGATACTGTAGACTCAAAATGAAATATGTGCACATAACTCGTTTTATCAGCTGGTTACCTCGGAGTCAGAGAGTCCTTGGACACATTTTGGACATTCCCAACAGCTTGGAAGGTCTTGGTTGATAATTCCTTCACCCCGAACCTAAAATGAATGGAGAAAAAAAACAAGATACCTGATTTGTAAGTGTCTCTCAGCATTCAAAATATGAACACTGGAAAAAATGTCAATTCTAAAAAAGTAAAAAATGAATTGAAATAAGATTTACTTACAAGAAATAAAAAACTATGCCAATTGAACAAGACATTTTTTGGTATGGCTTCTTAAAATAATACATCCATCCAAGATGGAAAAGATCTTAACACCAGTCATATTTATCTAGTTTTAATCTTAAAATATTCCTATAACAAAGTAAGTAATGCTTAAAATTAGTAGAACTGGCTTAATATGAGCCCCATAATAAGCCCGTAAGACTATCTTTGAGATTTGCAGATCTAATATTACACTCATAAAAGAAATACCTTGTTAATACTAGAGAATCACCGATATTGATTTTCAAGAGCCATACCGATTATTAGTAGTTAGAGGAAGCCAATTACTGATATTTGGAGCAGATATTTATTTGTAGTGAAAGTGTAAAAAATACTGTAAAAAAAGTAATAATGCAAGCTTGTATAGAACATAATGTCCTGGCTGTCGTGAGTTTCCAGTTATTTCTACAAATGTGTTTTTTCTCTGATAGAATGAGCGATAAAGATACTTCTTTGTCACGCAAAAAATCATGAAGTTTAATTCATTTTTGACTTTATTATGGGTAAACTGAAAATGGGACCAAATCAGCTAGGTCTGAAATATACATATAGCAAAGCTAATATTTGGTTACATGTCCTTTGGCCATTTTTACTTCAATTAGGAGCTTTTGGTAGCCATCCACAAGCTTCTGGCAAGTTCCTGGTTGAATCTTTCACCACTCCTCTTGACAGAATTGGTGCATTTCAGTTTAACTTGTTGGCTTTGTGACATGGACTTGTTTCTTCAGCACTTTGGGAAGGCCATTCTAAAACCTTAATTCTTGCCTGAGTCCATTACCACTTTTTATGTATGTTTGGGGTCATTGTCCTGTTGGAACACCAAACAGTGCCCAAGACCCAACCTTTGGGCTGATGACTCTAGGTTTTCTTGAAGAATTTTAAGGTAATCCTCCTTCTTCGTTGTCCCATTGACTCTATGAAAAGCACCATTGGCAGAAAAACTGGCCCACATGATACACACACGCACGCACGCACGCATGCACACACACATACATACATACAAACAATGAGACATACACAAGTAGTACAGGTCTAGTCAGCATTGTGATCACAATGTTGTTCATCCAGCATCCAGGCTTTGAGATGATTGGCAAAGATGTTCAGAGACGGGAGTTCACGTATGATAATTGATATTAAGTTCCAGGTATGTGAGGCACGAACAGAGAAGGTGCTTTGGTTAAATGCACTCTTTCTGAAGGGAACTACAGTCACCCCCAGAGCAGTCCTTCCTTGTTGATCTGTTGGAATTTTTTTTTCAAATTCTTGCAGTGGAGAAGGTTTGTGGTGGAAGTTTTTGTAAACTAAGGTGGCATCAGCATATTTAACAGTTTTGTCCCAGTTCAGGCATTTGAGTGGTTGTTTTTTTTAATATCCGAGAGTGATGGAACGTTTTTGGTTTTATATCCAATACTTTCAGAGCTTGCTAATATTTGTTATTCGACTAGAGCCTATCCCAGCTGAATTGGTGGCCAGCCAATCGCAGCGCACAAGGAGACAACCATTCACCCTCACACTCATACCTCGTGGCAATTTAGAGTGTCCAATCAGCCTACCATGCATGTTTTTGGAATGTGGGAGGGAACCTGAGTACCTGGAGGAAACCCACGCAGGCCCGGCCACGGAGGACATGCAAACTCCACACAGGTGGACGTGACCTTGAATTGAACACAGGACCCCAGAGCTGTGAGGCCGACGCGCTAACCAGTCACACCACCGGAACGCCGCCAAATGTAATACCTGCATTCAAAATACCTATTTTCCTGTTCAACTATACTCTACACTTTCCTTCTGTTTCCCACCTATAAGAGAACCAATATTTTGGTGTCCCTTAAACAAGGGGAAGCTAAAATTTCTTGTAGAAATTTATATATCAGTTACTGAGTTCTGAGATCGAGAAATCAATCCCAGGTCCTGGGTGGAGTTTGCATGCTCTCCTCGGGCTTGTGTGGGTTTTCTCTGGGTATTCCGGTTTCCTCCCACATTCCAAAAACATGTTGAAAACTAGTTGAAAACTCTAAATTGCCCCTAACTTTTTGAACAAATTTGTAAAAATCAACATCCCTGAATTATGGTTTCTACCCAAGGCAATAATAACCAATTGATTTTGCATGTCAAAAGTTATAATAAATTATTAAAATGTTGGATACAACAATTCTTTTTTTTCTGTCCTCATTTACACAGAACCTGCGGACTAACGCCTATTCAAACGGTTCCTGTGCAAACCAGTTTGCTCTGATTTCAATTCAATCACAAATGTAGAATATGTATAACATATTACACTGCTTTTCAACCTACTCAACATTTTTTAAACGTTACTGCTTGTGTCATGAAAATTCCCAAAACACAAATTTGCAGGTGTACAATGTACAAAAAAAATCAGAAAAATAAATAAATTATACCATAAGGCAAGAAGGATGGACTATTTGTGCACAGTTGGAACATTCCATCAGAATAGAGTTATCTCCAGTTTCATCTTGGTTAGGCTCCTTGCATATTTCACAAAGAGCAGACAGTGGAAGTCCTGGCTGACATCGAGAAAAGAAAATCAAAGTCACAAAAATGACAATTTATTGTATTTTTTTAAAAACTGTGATTTATAAGACTAGCACTTATTCACTGAACATTTTTTTAATGTGGTTCAATGTCTGATAAGTTGACCTGCCAATTTTGGTTTTCAATTGACCAATGCTAAATTACAGGTAGTCAATAAACAAAATGACAGGCATGCCCAAGGTTTTGCACCTGTGTTCATTCGGATTGCTTATCTTCCGCTAGTCTGATAAATCAAGTTTCATCTGAAAACAGGGTAAAGTTTCTATGACAACGACCAAACTTTGGGCAAAGTCTGATTAATCAGTGTCAAGTCTCTATGACAACGACCAAACTTTGGGCAAAGTCTGATTAATCAGTGTGGAGTCTATATGGTAACGACCAAACTTTGGGCAAAGTCTGATTAATCAGTGTCAAGTCTCCATGACAACGACCAAACTTTAGGCAAGTTTCTTATGACAACGGTGTTTCTATACTTACAAAAACTGATAAAATATGAACAAGCAATTGCCAAGTGACTTTGTCATCTTATCTTACAGTTACAAGTTCTGACGAATGATTCGTCTTGTGCGACTTCAGCGTGGCAACTGATTCGGAATCGATTTAAAGGTAGCTTTTATCGCTTTAACGTTTTCATTTTCATTTTGTTTTGAAACAAATCCTATCATTTCTGGGGTTGTTCTCAAGGAAGTAGGCTTACACAGCACTGGTAAGTCTTATCAAAATGCCTGCTCGGGTTCAGTGAAATGGATGGTAATTTTGATGACACTTCTAATCACAAACCCAGACACTCGCAGAGGTTTATTGGTTCGCATTCGACGAAATATCCTATGTTGAAGTCATCTCCAAAAGCACCGACATTTGCGCATTGCAGAATATGCAAGTGCGACTTCAGTGTGACACATGTTGGAATTACCGACTGTAAAACACACAAAGAAGGACCCAAACACAAAGATAAACTAATTTTCATTATGCTGTCCTTCAATAGTTTGCAAACACTATTTCAATTAATATAAAACATGATAATAAAAGTTAGATTTAAATTGTCTTACGCTTATTTTTTTTATATATCATAAGGATTTTGCGTGAATCGCATTCACTCTGGAAATACTCCAGAAATGGGACAAAGGTACTCCTGAAATGGGGTCGACGGAGGTTGGCAGCTCTGCCACTGTTTCAAAGCCTGTTTATCACTGTTATTTTCCATTAAACAAAGAAACAAACTTACTGAAAGACACTGGCGCAGCACACAGGTTTGCTTGAGCTTTCCAGGTCCTCCAAACTTTTTCATGTCTCGGCAGAAGTTACAATCTCCACATTCAGCTCTCATACATGCTTCACACCGTTTACATCTAAAAAAAGATACATATTCATGAAACACCACCCGTACTCGTTACCGTGAATGGAACGGTGCTGGCCTCCGCCTGGAGTGTGTCCTTTTTGGGTCGGGCTGGCGCCGTGCTCCCCTGTTGGGAACCAGTGGCCACACACGCGGGTGCAGACCCGCTAGCCGACAGCGCACCAACCCCAGTTCCGACATCATAGAGATGTAGTTTACCTTGGCCAAGAAGAGGCCAGCGAGGTGTTGGTAGATGAGGGAAGCAACTCTAGCACGGCATTTTCAAAATAAAATACCGGATACACGAAGCGTATTCAAGTTTTGGGGTGAATGTTTGATTTCGTTTGATATTTTATCATTTGTATTGTTTTTTTCGTATGTTGGAACAAAAGGTTTCACATCAAAGTTGAATTGTAACGTGAATATTTCATATGTAGAAGCATTCGTGAATAAGTAGAACTACCACTGTATTGGTTGGTATCCTTATATGCAGCGGACAAAAGGGGAAGGTTAATATAGTTGAACACACACTTAAGTATTGAGACAATAGGTAGCACATTTAGTTCCAAAATAAAATGAATATTCCAGAAATATGGAGGAAGGCAGAATTGCCAAATTATGCAGTTTCTAAACGATTGTTACTTTACCAAAACAAACATTGAAAACGTACAATTATTTGTAAGTGTTACATTTTGTCTATAAGGATAACAAATTAAGTAAGGTACCGTATTTTGTAGGCTATAAGTCACAGTTTATTTTAATCAGGAGTGTGACTTGTGTGAAATTATTCACGGAATAAAATATAATTCCACCTGTTATTTTTATACTAAAAGGGAAGACGGCAGTCTAGGCCTTTTTCATTCATTCATTCCCCGAATCGGTTTTCCTCACAAGGGTTTCAGGGGGTGCTGGAGCATATCCCAGGTAACTACAGGCACCAGGCAGGGGAAACCCTAAAACGGAAGCCATCCATTCGTAGAGCACAAGGAGACGGACAAACATTCACACTCACACTGATACCCATGAGCAATTTAGAGTTTTCAAGCAGCCTACCATGCATGTTTTGAGGATGAGGAAACCCACAAAAGCCCAGAAAACACGTAAACTCCACACAGCGAGGACTAACCTGGGATCGAACACTTGACCCCAGAATTGTGAGGCTGACGTGCTAACCATTCGTCCATCTGACTGTTTTTTTATACAATAATAAGAAAAACACATTATTACCATATTTACTCGCATATAAGCCACCCCCGCTTATAAGCCGTACCCTTAAAATTGTTGAATTTTACGGCGCCATTTTGTCATGACGTTATCGTGTCATGGCGTTGTCAACTTGCAGTTTCATGCCTGTCGTGGTTTTAAGCGCAAATCAGCTGTACCCTCGGTTCTGTCATCATTTTTTGCCCGACAAAAGCGGCTTGTATGCGAGTAAATACGGTATATCATGCATCATTAGACAATGGAAGAAGCTAAACATGACATGAGCAACTGGAGTGGAGCTCCATAAAAGGAAGGTATCACCTCGTGGGGTCTCAATGATCCTAAGAGAGGTGAAGAATCACACACACACTCTCGCCGTACCTCATGCCCTCTTGGTAGAAAAAAAGGTCCACTGTTGGAGCAATCATTAGAAAATAGGAAACATGATGGTGGAACTTAAACAAGACATCAACTCGTGGGGTCTCAATGATCCTAAGAAAGGTGAGGAATCAGCCCAGAATTACATGAGAATACTTGGTCTATGACCTGAAAAGACCTGGGTCGTTTGCTTTGAAGGTGACTGTCGATAATGCATAAATGGATGGTTTGATATAATGCATGGCATGAAATGTTCCCCTGGTTAAATAGGCACATGTCAAGGTCCATCTTAAGTTTGCCAATGATTCTTTATATAAAAGAGAGGAGTCATGAGAGATTTTGTGGTCAGATGGGACTAAAATTGATTTTTTATTTGTCAGAATTCCACTAACCGTGTTTGGAGGAAAAAGAATGAGGAGTACCATCCCAAGAACACCATCCCTCCTGTGATGCACGAGGGTGGTGGCATCTTGCTTTGGGAGTGCTTTTCTGCACATGGGAGAAAACGACTCCATTATATTAAGGAGAGGATGACCGGAACAATGTAATGTGAGATTTTGGAGAATAACGTCCTTCCCTCAGTCAGAGTATTGAAGATGGGTCATGGCTTGGTCTTCAAACATAACAATGACCCGTCGCACAAAGCCAGGAAAACAAAAGAATGGCTCCGTACGAAGCATATCAAGGTTCTGGCGTAGCCAAGCCAGTCTCCAGACCTAAACCAAATAGAAAATCTTTGGAGGGAGCTCAAACTCTGTGTTTCTCAGCGACAGCACAGAAACCTGACTGATGTGTGTAGGTGTGGGCAAAAATCCCCTACCAAAACTACAGGAAACGTTTGACCTCTGTAATTGCAAACAAAGGCTACTGCACCAAATATCATTTTTTTTTTCAGGTGTTTAAATACTTAATTGCAGCTGTATCACACAAATAAATTGTTTAAAAAAAAATCACAAATTGTGATTTCTGGATTTTTCTTTTTAGATTATATCTCACTGTGAAAATGTACCTACGATAAAAATTTCAGAGCTATCCATGATTTCCAGTAATCGCTCTATTATCGCGGTTAATGTAGACCAGACATGGACGCGATAAACGAAAAACAGCAAAGTATGGTCCCCCATATTTATAAAATAAATAAATAAATAATAATAATAATTGTATTATTATTTTTTTTACTTGAGTGCTGAGTTCTAGTAGCAAGCGGAGGACATGGGAGTTGGTTCCGATTGAAAGTTTCAGCGTGGATTTTCACATTTTTATGAACTTACAAAAACATTTTTATAAAAAATAAAAAAAATCCCCCAGAAAAAAAACATGTAGTGAAACCGCGATAGTTGAAGCCGCGATAATTGAGGGATTAGTGTAACTTGCAATACTCACTGCATTTACATTCGCGCGCACACACCGAGTGTAAATGGTTGTTCGTCTCCTAGTTCCCTGCGATTGGATAGCAAGCAATTCAGCGTGTCTCCAGCCTGTTGCTCATAGTTGGCTGGAATAGGCTCCAGCACCCCCGCCACCTTGTTGTTTCTTTTACCAATATCTTTGTATTTTTGGTTATTTTGTTGTGTTGTATCCCTTAAAATTTAAAAAACCAATCAATATATTTTTTAAACCAAATCACTTTTACCTGATTCCGATCCTCTAAAAAAATGCAGTAATTGGCCCAATTTCCGATTATGTGATGATATCGGGAATATATGAGTTTGATTTATTTAATAAGGGACAACACATTAATTAACATATTTATATTCAAGTAATTGAACATATATATGTAAATACCGTATTTTCACGACTATTAGGCGCACATAAAAGTCTGAAATTTTCTCCAAAATAGACAGGGCGCCTTATAATACAGTGCGCTTTATAGATGGACCAATACTAAAATTGTTATCACGATAAAATAAAATAAATCCGTCGATAGGACAACTATGGCAAGCAGCCCCCGACTCTACTATTTTCCCGTAGAAAATAGTAGTACTGCGCAGTGACTGCTGGGAGTAGTTTTTTTTGTCAATACGCCCAATGGATTGTTGCCTGCCAGTCGGCATCAACACTAGCTAGCTACTATTTGTGAACGAATTGTGGCCTGGCGATCGCCATCAACACAGCTGCGAAGCATGGAAGACAGCCTTGGAATAGTTACGCTAGCTACTAGCTAGCTACCATTTGGGAATGAATTGTGGCCGCCTGGACGAACGTATTAAACTCAGCGTTTTCGATGGACAAATGTTCAATTCGGACACAGATAATGAGGACTTTGATGGTTTTGTGGGTGATGATGACATGAGTACATTGTAAAATGGCTAAATAAAGTACAACCGAACTCAGTCTTGCTTCCATTGCCTTTTTAAAAATGTGTTTTTAGCGTGCGGGTGTAGCGTGCATTTGGTACATGTAGCACCAAATTAGTGTGTTCGCCGTTGTAGTATATTGATATTATTAGTGCAACGTTATCACAGCCGTCAACCTGGGTGTATTGACAAAAGGACTATTTATCCCAGCAGTCACTGCGCACCGGAAATAGCGTCTGTGGCTGCTTTCGTAGACAGCGCTATTACGGTTCGATAATCATCCATAAATAATATATATATGCCATGCCTGGCTTCACGAAAAGTGGTAGGCAGCGCCGGCTTCTTACGCTACGATTTGTGAATGGATTGATGGAAATGACGGTGACTCTGAGAACGAATAGAGGGGACCCGGCTTTTTGGAAGGCTCGTTTGGGCAATTGTTTAATCCGGACACAGAAAATGAGGACTTTGAGGTATTTGTGGGTGACGATGACGTGAGTGAGTTGTAAAATGTCTAAATAAAGTACAACCGAACTCAGTTTTGCTTCCGTTGCCTTTTTAAAACATGTTTTTAGCGTGTGGGTGTAGCGTGCAAGAACTATATTTCCCAGCAGTCACTGCGCACCGGAACCCGGAAATAGGCTGCTTCCGGTAGCCAGCGCTATTGCGTTTCGATGTTCATCCATATATAATATATATGTGTCTAATGAAACAGTGCGTGCTTTGTGTGTCTAAAATACAGAAATAGCACTCGTTACTGACACTGCGGCGTAAAATACGATGCACCGAATAGTCGTGAAAATACGGTATGTAAGATTGTAGCCGCGGGCGAATTTCGATCTTTAGTCCCTTGTGTAGGTTGAAAATAAACGATGAAACATACTAGACACACACACACGCACACGCGCACACACACGCACACACACACAACACGCACGCGCACACCACAGTTTTAGACAGCATTGTGATCGCAATTTTGTTCGTCTAACAGCCAGGCTTTAAGATGATTGGTAAAGAGGTTCAGAGATGGGAGTTCACGTGTGGTAATTGGTATTGTAATTCAGGTATGTGCGGAACGGACAGAGAAGGTGCTTCGGATGAATGCACTTGTTTAGAAGGAAACTCCACAGTCACCTCTAGAGCCAGCTCTTTTTGATGGGTTGGAACTTTTAGTACAAAATCTCACAGTGGAGGAGGAGCTTTGTGTTGGAAAATTTTGTAAACTAAGGTGGCATCTGCATATTTAACAGTATTATCCAAGCTCAGGGGTTTAAGTTTTTTATTATTATTATTTTTTAATCTGACAGTGGTGGTCCGTTTTTGGCTTTCTGTCCAAAACTTTCAGAGCTTGCTTATAAATGGTTTAAAATTGTTGTAATGTTGTTTTGCAGGCCGATGACCAACTTGTTAGGCAGTAAGTATTGTGTGACATAATTGTGTCAAAATATAGTTGTCACGTTTTGTTGGGATTTTTGGGTTTGTGCGCGTGTGTGTGCTTGTGTGTGAGCACACGTTTTCCTTGTGTGTAATGTCTGGCTGATGTGTATGTCTCACCTCTTATGTCCCTCCTGGTTTCCCTTCCTCTCGTGGCCAGCTGGTTGTAGTTTATAACTAGCTTTTGTCCGTGTATTTAAGGGAAGTGTTTGCTGACGTCTTTTGTTGGAGTATTACCGCGTGCACCTTGTGTTTCCCCGTCCACGTAAGTCATGTTTTTGCCTCTTCGTCACTGTGCATCTTCCCCTGTTTATTTGTCACTTCTGTATTGAGCATTTTTTGTCATTAAAACCCGAAGTTGTTTTTTCCTGCCTCGCATCCTGGGTTCTGTAGGAGAAAAGGCGGTGAATGTGCTGGTGCACAACTGAGTGTTTTAATGACAAAATATGCTCAGTAGATGAGGGTGGGAATGCAGATCGACTGGTAAATGAAGACCTTTGCCTTTGGGCTCAGCTCTTTCTTCCCCACAACAAATCAATGCAAAGTCTGCAACACTACAGACGCTCCACCGATCCGCCTATCGATCTCCTGCTCCATTCTTGCCTCACCTGGCAACAAGACCCCAAGACACTTAAACTCCTCCACTTGGGGAAGGACCTCATCCCTGACCCTGAGAGAGCATGGCACCTTTTTCCAACTGTGGACCATGGTCTCAGATTTGGAGGCACTGATAGATCATGGCTTGATGAAGCAAACAGAACCACATCATCTGCAAAAATCAGGGATGCAATACTGAGGTCACAAAACCGGAACCCCACAACACCAGTGGTGCGTCTAGATATTCTGTCCATAAAATTTATGAACAGAATCGGTGACATAAGGCAGCTCTGGCGGAGTCCAACCTCAACTGGAAAGGGATCCAACTTACTGCCGGCTACACAAACCAGACTCAGACACCAGTCACAGAGGGACCGGTCCCCACGTATCAGGGATTACGGAACCTGATACTCCCGGAGTATAAACACCCCCCACCCCCCGCCCCACAACACTCCCCGGGGAAGACGGTTGAACACCATCTCCAAGTCCACACAGCACATGTAGAATGGTTGGGCAAACTCCCCGAGAACCCCACTGAGGATATAGAGCAGATCCACCGTTCCACAGCCAGGATGAAAACCACACTGCTCCTCCTGAATCCGACATTCCACCTCCCGACAAACCCTCCTCTCCAGTACCCCGGAATTTTTTTTTCTTCCAAGACGGAGGCGCCTGCGCGAACAGCGGTCAAAGCCCATCTCTGCTTGTGCACTCTTTTCATGTGTTTTGTGTGTCTTGTCGCGAGTTGTTCGACAAAACCGGACTTTAAATCCAGCTATAACTGTTTAGACTTATTAAACATCGGTTACCAGCAGTGAAATATGATTCCTAGCAACATTCACCGGGAAGATAGCATACCAGAAGAGATCGCGATACTAGAGGTGGTGGTGGTTTGTTAACGGGACTGGTCGCCAAAAGAGAAGGCGTCGGGGAAGAAAACAGAAGCGAGGCTGTCGAGCAGGCGTGTTGTGTAAGCTCAGGAAAGTACCACTCAAACCTTCGCTGCCGAACATATATCTTTCCAATGTCAGATCCATTGTAAACAAAATGGACGATATGGAGTTAGAGCTCGCTGCTTAATGCTACGTTCGCAAATGATCCATGTTGATAATCACAGAGACGTGGCTTCACCCACAAATATGTGACGCTACCGTGCAGCTAGCAGGACGCACGCTACTCAGATCAGACAGGACGTTCAACTCAGGAAAAAATAAGAGGTGGTGGGCTTTGCATTTATGTGAATGAACGATGGCGTAACAATAGCACTGTTCTGGTTAGACACTGTTCCCCAAACATAGAATTCAGAGATGCAGACCCTTCTTTCTGCCCAGAGAGATAGCCGTTGTTATAAACACTGCTGTCTAAATCCCACCGGACACTAAGGTAAATATTGCTCTCTCCCTACTAATGGACACAATAAACAATCAACAGAACGCCTACCCAGTGCCGCACATTTGCAGGAGATTTTAATCGGGCAAATTTCAAAACTGTTCTGCCAATTTTTTACCAACACGTGAATTGTCCAACAAGAGAGGATAAAATGAAGGATCAAGGCTGCCAAAGCAGACTACAGGGGGAAGAAGGGCAGGGTGTTTTGTGAGACCTGTAGCGTCTCTGGCAGACGCTACAGGTCTCACAAAACATGGACAAATAAACTAAGGAACAGTTTTTTTCCTCAGAGCCATCAGGGCTCTGAACTTGCATTAGCACGACACACAATCCCTTCTCTGCAATAACTTCGGGGTGTGCAATAACAATGTGCAATATTTTAGAATTTACCTTGCCCGGACGTGACTTTTTATATTTTTATATTACTTATGTTTTTACTGGGAAAACGCACTTTTTGAAGTAGTACCACCAATTTCGTTATACGCAGCTGTGTATAATGAAAATAAAGGCTTTTGATTTGATTGATTTGAACTTGACGACCCTCGAATGATGTGGCAGAGCATACGGACTGAGACTGACGGATCTGAGACTCCTGCGGACTCAGATGCGGCACTCGCAGAGGACCTAAACAACTTTTTTGCCTGCTTTGAGTAGCAAGCCAACCACCCAGTCACACCACATAAACCTCGAGTACATCTCACACCACTCGGGAAGAAGCCCCACCCCACTCATTGTGGAGGTAGTGGTTGTGTGACGTGTGCTCCGAGCAGTCAACCCCCGGACGGCCACAGGACCGGATGGAATACCAGGCAAAGTACTTAAGGCCTGTGCTGACCAACTATAGCACCAGTCTTGATGGACATTTTCAACCTTTCACTGGAACAAGCCTCCATCCCAGCCTGTCTGAAATCGGCCACCATCATCCCAGTACCCAAGAAGTCACCCGCTAACAATCTGGGCGACTACCAATTGGTACTGAAACACATCAGAGCCTGTCTTCCCCTCATCCACGACCCACATTAGGTGAGCAGGGTAAAGCGGGCTTGTTTCACCTGAAGTCCTGGATGAGTTCCATGGTTTTTATAAACGTTTAGCGCCAAGTCGCACCACTCGCTGAGTCTATGGACCCAACAAGAAACAAGCAGACACAGAAAATCAATATAGAGTGGGGCAAATAAGTATTTAGTCAACCACCAATTGTGAAAGTTCTCCTATAGATTAGAGAGGCCTGTAATTGTCAACATGGGTAAACCTCAACCATGAGAGACAGAATGTGGGAAAAAAACAGAAAATTACATTGTTTGATTTTTAAAGAATTTATTTCCAAATTAAGAGTGGAAAATAAGTATTAGGTCACCTACAAACAAGCAACATTTCTGGCTGTCAAAGATGTCTAACTTCTTCTAACAAGGTCTCTACTCGTTACGTGTATTAATAGCACCTGTTTTAACTCATTATCGTAAAAAAAAAACACCCGTCCCCAACCTCAGTCTCTCACACTCCAAACTCCACTATGGCCAAGACCAAAGAGCTGTCAAAGGACACCAATGACAAAATTGTAGATCTGCACCAGGCTGGGAAGACTGAACCTGCAATAGGTCAAACGCTTGGTGTAAAGAAATCAACTGTGAGACCAATTATTAGGAAATGGAAGACATACAAGACCACTGATAATCTCCCTCGATCTGGGGCTCCATGCAAGATCTCACCCTGTGGCATCAAAATGATAACAAGAACAGTGATCAAAAATCCCAGAACCACATGGGGGGACCTATTGAATGGCCTACAGAGGGCTGGGACCACAGTAACAAAGGCTACTATCAGTAACAAAATGCGCCGCCAGGGACTCAAATCCTGCCCTGCCAGACGTGTCCCCCTGCTGAAGCCAGTACACATCCAGGCCCGTCTGCGATTCGCTAGAGAACATTTGGATGATCCAGAAGAGGACTGGGATAATGTGTTATGGCCAGATGAAACCAAAATAGAAGTTTTTGGTAGAAACACAGGTTCTCGTGTTTGGAGGAAAAAGAATACTGAATTGCATCCGAAGAAGACCATACTAACTGTGAAGCATGTGGGTGGAAACATCATGCTTTGGGGCTGTTTTTCTGTAAAGGGACCAGGACGACTGATCTGTGTAAAGGAAAGAATGAATGGGCCCATGTATTGAGAGATTTTGAGTGAAAATATCCTTCCAAAAGCAAGGACATTGAAGATGAGACATGGCTGGGTCTTTCAGCATGACAATGATCCCCAACACACAGCCAGGGCAACAAAGGAGTAGCTTTGTAAGAAGCATTTCAAGATCCCGAAGTGGCTTAGCCAGCCTCCAGATCTCAACCCCATAGAAAATCTGTGGAGTTGAAAGTCCGTGTTGCCAAACGACAGCCTCAAAACATCACTGCTCTAGAGGAGATCTGCATGAAGGAATGGGCCAAATTACCAGCAACAGTGTGAAAAGCTTGTGAAGAGTTACAGAAAACGTTTGGCCTCCGTTATTGCCAACAAAGGGTACATAAAGTATTGATATGAACTTTTGGTATTAACCAAATACTTATTTTCCACCATGATTTGCAAATAAATTCTTTAAAAATAAAACAATGTGATTTTCTGTTTTTTTTCTTCTACATTCTGTCTCTCATGGTTGAGGTTTACCCATTGTTAGGGTTAATTGTCTTACATTATTATATATTTGCTTGCAATGAAGAACGCTTTGCTTCACTTAGAATGTTAGGGTTATTAGTCTTACATTATTATTTATTTGCCTGCAATGAAGAACGCTTTGCTTTACTTAGCTTATTAACATTAGAAAAGAATAGTACATCTGCTTGCAACCATTTAAATGCTTTGCTTGTTAGTTAGACCAAACAACAGGAAGGTCGAATCCTCTTGGACAGCTGGAATATGGAGAAGATCCTTCGGCACTACATGACCTTCATCTGTTTTGAGAACTAAACATTCTATTGTAACTCGGGTCCTTGACTATCAACTTCTCACGCCTGTTTTCCACCCCTCCCTTGAGAGCTGAGACGTCCATTGTAACTAGGGTCCTTGAAGCTAATAAACAGGGAAAAGATGCGTGTAACGCCAGAATGAACCTGGACGAAGGCGAGTCGGTTCGATTCTCTCTTGCAAGAAAACCCAGAGGATTGTCCTGTCTCTTTTATTTGTGCGTGCATTTGGTAATGCCTATTGGTGAACCTAACATATTGGTCCTACGAGCCTGGGAGTCAACATGCCGAAAGGAATACGGGCGCTTGGTCGACATCTGGGAAAGACTGTAGCCACGGCATCTAAAACCTTTTGCGGGCTGGATTTTCAGCTGAGCGCCGGGTTCACGACGGTTGAAGACCCATCCTACTAAAAGAGACATCAGAAGACATCTCTGGTGAGCCACATGAATGTTTGCAGTTGTTGAGGGTTCCGAATGCGGGGAAAGAGCATTGCATGTGAAGGTCTATTTTGAGAAGTGGACCCGCGTCCTGGGGACGGCGACGGCAAAACCCTGTGAATACTAGTCCCTAACAGGTGAAGAGACAAAGCATGAGTCTATAAAACTTAGGGCGTCGGTGTCCTGTACCAGGGCCGGTAGGTACTTAAACTCTGAAAGTATACCTGGAGAGTATACTTGTGTGTTGCGTGTGTAGTGATAACCTAAGGAAAACAAACAGATGGAAAAAAAAATACTACCTAATTGCACACCAACTAACTTCAAAATGGGGAGCTCAAATAGCAAGGCGGCTAGTGAAGACGTTCCAAAACAGCGTCTGCCGTGTAAAGATTGGAAATTTGTCGAAAATCAAAGCGCTTCAAGGGTTAAACACCTAAACTTATGGATAAACAAATATGGGTTTGCTGCCCAGCTTAATATGCATAAAATAGTAGATCTGCAGGATAAGATACGCTTTAGGCGTGGGGATTATCTTTATAAAATGGAGAAGGATGGATATGATTATACCAATTATTGGTTCTTGATGGCAAAAAACGTTGCGATGGAAATGTTAAGAAAATTGAGCGGAGTGGTTATGAGCATGTTGATAAAAGCAAGGCTCAAAAAGCAGAGCATGCTATTTCATTCTGCAGAAAAGATGATGAGAAGGGTCCTTTTTGTAAAAAAAAAAAAGAATAGCGGGGCCTCCTCGACTGAAGGAGAATTTTTTTACCGAGATAGGTGGCGAGAGCGTAGGGATGTTAGCCAAGAGATTGGGAGAAAAGAAATGAGGAGGTTAAACAGAAACCGAGTTTTCAAAAAGGCTGCGTGCTGGGTTTGTGGAGAATTGGGGCATATAATAATAATAATCGGACATAGGCCCTGTCGTCATTATCAACAACCAAAAAGCCTACTTGTCATCACACCCAGAAACAGCGTGTGACGAAATTGGTGGTGCTTCTCCATAAGCTGCGTTTACTCGGCAAAAGACCTAAATAAGTGATAGTTACGGAATCTTGTAATTTGGCATTCTGCTGTTATGGATACAGGTCGCTTACCTCTCACTGTTTTTCACTTACCTTCAGTCAGCTAGTAGGAGGCAGATCACCACCCAAACATCTTTTCATATTACCGCAAAAGGGAATGTGTGTTATGTTACCGCAAATTTAGAGTTCTGATGGATGTGGGGAAAAAACTGTCCTTAAGCCTATTTGTCCGTGCTTTGTGGGACTTATAGCGTATGCCAGAGGGCAGCAGCTGGAACAGATTGTGACCAGGGTGGTAAGGGTCCCCTATGATGTTCCTGGCTCTGCTGAGGTAACGAGGGCTGGCAATATCTTCCAGTGAGGGCAGAGAGCAGCCGACAATCCTCTGGGCAGTGTTAATCACTTTCTGCATGGCCTTTTTGTCAGCCGCCGTGCTTCCAGCGTACCACATTGTGATGCAGTACGCCAGGATGCTCTCTACAGTGGTTCTATAGAAGGTTATCAGAAGCTTGGTGCCCAAGTTGTTCTTCCTAAGTACCCTGAGGAAATGGAGTCGTTTCTGAGCCTTCTTTACCACTGCCGTGATGTTTGTAGACCATGAGAGCTTATCCGTGACGTGGACCCCCAGGAATTTAAAGGACTGGACCCTGTCTACACATACTCCATTTATGAGGAGTGGGGCCAGATCTGTGCCGTGTTTGCGAAAGTCCAGGATTATTTCTTTAGTTTTCGTGGTGTTCAGTGTGAGATTGTTCACCGAGCACCACGAAGACAATTTGTTAACCTCATCTCTGTAGGCCGACTCATCCCCTCCTGAGATGAGTCCGACCACAGTGGTGTCGTCAGCGAATTTGATGATGGCGTTAGACTGGTGGGTGGGTGTACAGTCGTATGTGTACAGAGAGTACAGAAGAGGACTCAGTACACAGCCTTGAGGGGAGCCAGTGCTCAGTGTAATGGAGGAAGAGAGGTGGGGACCACGTCTAACAGTCTGTGGTCGGTTGGTCAAGAAGTTCTTTATCCAGCAGCAGATTGAAGAGGATAGTCCAAGGTGGGAGAGTTTGTCAGTCAGAATGTCCGGTTTTATGGTGTTGAAGGCTGAGCTATAGTCAATGAAGAGCATCCTCACGTAGTTCCCATGGTGTTCCAGGTGGCTCAGTGCTGTATGAAGAGCAATGGCAATAGCATCCTCAGTGGACCTGTTTGCTCTATAAGCAAACTGGTGAGGGTCAATTGAGGGAGGGATTGTATTCCTGATATGGCGGGCTACCTCCTTTTCAAAGGACTTCATGATCACAGGCGTGAGTGCAACAGGCCTATAATCATTCATGCTGTCAATGGTTGGCTTTTTGGGGACAGGGATAATGGTGGCAGATTTCAGACAGGATGGAATGATTGATTGTTGCAGGGAACAATTGAAAATTTTTGTGAAGACTCCAGCCAGCTGGTCAGCACAGGCTTTGAGCACCTTCCCAGGTACTCCGTCTGGGCCAGCAGCCTTCCTGCTATATCGCGTGGTTGCCCAACCAAGAAGGCCTCTAAAAACGAGGCCAAATCGGCATGATTAGCCGGCATGCCTGCTCAAAATGAATTGATTGAAGACTTTAAAAATTCAAAATTTAGCGGAAATACTGGCATTTTATTTGGTTGAACCTGAGATCACATTTTTCGTGAATGGAATTCGATTAGATTTTTCGTGTGATACTGGAGCTTGTAAAACTGCAATTAAAATAGATATTCAGGTGCTAGGCGTATAAAGCGGAGGGTCTTTGTGACAACGGCAGGTGGTCAGGATACCGCCGTTTCGGAAAACAGTTCCGGCTTGGATAAGAGATCAGAATGGAGAGACATGTAAAATGTCTGTGTTAGTAGTACCTGAATGTCCTGTCAATTTACTGGGATGAGATGGCCTATTGCAGCTTGGCCTGGCTTTGATCCCGTCCGCTAGCGGGAATATGGTGGTTAAAAGATGAAGAGATTCAAAACGGCCAATTTAATGTTTTGCAGGGTTGCCAACCTGCGTTCTTTTATTATACTCTAGACTTGCCAAATAATGCGCCGACTGCGGTGGGAAGCGTCCTGTTAGCTGGGGCTGCTGATTTGATTGAGACGCGGGGGAGTATTGAAAACATGAACTCCCTCCATGTGAAAATGTGGTGCAAAATGACTGAGGGGCCTGATAAGGCCTATGAGATTTTTTTTTAGTACGGGCCACACCGGCCGAGGTTAAGGTTAAACTTCCTCAATACAGATGGTATTTCTACAGTTGTGGTGGGGGGGCGAGTTGCCTGAGAGGTTGGAATCCCTTTTTCTTGAATGGTCAACGCCACCCATGTTGACAATTACAGGCCTCTCTAATCTTTTCAAGTAAGATAACTTGCACAATTGGTGGTTGACTAAATACTTATTTGCCCCACTGTATATTGATTTTCTGTATCTGCTTGTTTGTTGTTGCGTCCATAGACTCAGCGAGTGGTGCGACTTGGCGCTGGATGTTTATAAAAACCATGGAACTCATCCAGGACTTCAGGTGAAACAAGCCCGCTTTACTCTGCTGACCTCACTTTGTCTACTGATTTATTCATTTCTTATTTATTGATTATTTATTTGTCTGTTGTTATATGTGCACTATGTGGTGAGAGCTTTAAATCTCATTATACTTGTATAATGACAATAAAATAATTTAATTGAATTCAATTCATTTGACCTTCCTGGGGTGAATGAGTGTGATTGCCCTATATTTGGAACACACCCTTACGTCCCCCTTTTTAAAAAGGAGGATCACCACCCCATTCTACCAATCTAGAGGCTCCGTCCCCGAATTTCCAGTTGCAGGCCAATTTAAAAGTACAATTGTTCTAGTTGATATTCACAAGTGGTAATTGAGTTCCGTTTAATCAAAGTGGCTTCAACAGTTGTCATATTGATGAATACCTGACCCGACGTCTTCTCAGAACAGAGATGGACGAAGCAGGCTTCTGTGGTCGTGGTATGACAGAAGCTGCAGCCAGTTTGGGACGAAGAGGTGGTGATGGAAGTGGCTGATAGTTTGAAAGCTGAAGAAAGAAAAACAGAGACTTTTTTGGGATCTGGGGGGCAGATTTCCAATATATTTTAATGATTCTCCAGAGCAGAAATGCAGAGAATGTTTATTTAATGTTTGCTTCATGATGCAGAATAGTATGGGCTACTCTTGGAGAAAATCACACATTACAGTGGGGCAAATAAGTATTTAGTCAACCACCAATTGTGCAAGTTCTCCTACTTGAAAAGAATAGAGAGGCCTGTAATTGTCAATATGGGTAAACCTCAACCACGAGAGACAAAATGTGGGGGAAAAAAAACAGAAAATCACACTGTTTGATTTTAAAACAATTGATTTGCAAATCATGGTGAAAAATAAGTATTTGGTCACCTAAAAACAAGCAAGATTTCTGGCTGTCAAAGAGGTCTAACTTCTTAGGCGTCCATAGGCTCAGCGAGTGGGGTTTTGCCTTTGCGTGTACATACACAACGACTGGTGCTGCAACAGTAGGATCATTAACACTGTCTGTTCCCCTGATTTAGAGCTCTTGGCAGTTCGGTGCAGGCCCTTCTATTTTCCTAGGGAGTTAACGATAGTAATTGTAATGGCTGTTTACATCCCACCGGATGCTAACGTTAGCACGGCACTTAGCCTCCTGCTAGCGACTGTAAACAAACAGCAGCTTGACCAACCCGATGGAGTCCTTATTGTCGCCGGTGACTTCAACAAAGCATGCATTAAAGACTGTTCTGCCTAAGTTTATCCAGTACGTGAAGTGTCATACCAGAGGATATAAAACTCTAGACCATGTTTATTCTAACATAAAACATGCTTATAGAGCCACACCCCACCCTCACCTTGCTGGACCCGACCATTTCTGCCTGTCCCTCACCCCCTCATACCCCCCACTCCAGAACCTAACAAGGCCACAAATAAAGATAATAAACACATGGCCTGAGGACGCCACTTCTCAGCTACAGGACTGTTTTTCCCACACCATTTGGGAACTTTTTGAACTTCCCTGTATCAAGAACTGCACAGACACGGTCACTGTTAATAAACGTATCCAGGTTTTTCCTAAACAAAAACCCTGAATGACCAGTGAGACAGGCACTCATCAAATGCCGTAACACCGCCTTCAGGTCAGTGGACAAGTTACAATACAGCGCTGCTAGAGCAGACCTGAAGAGAGCCATTAAAAAGGCCAAGGCAGAATATACAAAGAAAATTGAGGAGCACTTCACAGAAAATAACCCAGAGAAGATGTGGCAGGGAATTGGACACATTACCAGTTACAATGACAATAATGTGTCTGTTAACGGAGATGCCTCACTAGCAGAGGAACTGAACCTTTACTTTGCCCGCTTTGGGACTGACAAATCGGATTCAGTCTCACCACATCCACCACCTTGCAGCAGTACACTGAGGCTTCAGGAACATGAAGTGAGACAGGTACTGCGGACTGTGAACACCAGGAAGGCTTCTGGCCCTGACGGAGTACCTGGGAAGGATCTCAAAGCCTGTGCTGACCAGCTGACTGGGGTTTTCACAAAGATTTTCAATTGTTCCCTGCAAGAATCCATCATCCAAGATGGCGCCGTTCACGCGGGAGCCAGTGGAAGTAGCTCTGTACACTCTTATGTTTTTCGTGATTTACAGCCCTTCTATCTTTTTTTTAAATACATTTTAATATTTCTTAATACATTCCTTTTTACTTTACTTTGTACTTTATACTTTTTACTTTAATGTTTTTACAACTTTCCTTGTTCTTTTAGCCTGGCTTCTTTCGGCTACTTCTTTTTTTGGAACCATTCAGCCATGCCTACGCTGTCACACACATGGGACTGACTAGCTGTTACAATACGCAGCGGAATGAGCAACACCTCGGTGCCGCCGGGAATTCGGAGCTGGACAAAAGTGCCGCGAGAAGAGGCAATGCTTCTGACCAACCATTCCATCGTGGGATAAGATGGAAGAGCTGTCGGCGCTTACCAGCAACGGAGTCGAGGTGCCCTACTCTGCTACTGTTGTCTTCAGCTCCAGACTACTGAGGAACTGTGCGGATAAGGTTGGAAGAGTGACTCTGCATATTCTCTACCTCGGTCACAGTCTGCAGAAGTTCCCCATCTGGTGGAAGACTTCCTGTGTGTGGTTCCAGGTTTTGTTTCCATTTTCCAGTTTCCATTTACTTTGATTTGCTTTGTACTTTTTGCTTTTGCTTTGTTGTTGTGCAGTCTTTGCGACTGTACCATCTAAATAACTATACCTTTTCTTGCTACTGTCACAATGAAATTTCCCGAATACGGGATGAATAAAGTTATCCAATCCAATCCAATCCAATCCAATCCTGCCTGAAATCTGCCACCATTATCCCTGTCCCTAAAAAGGCAACCATTGACATCCTGAATGATTATAGGCCTGTTGCACTTACGCCGGTGATCATGAAGTGCTTTGAAAAGTTGGTCGCCCGCCACATCAGGGATACAATCCCTCCCTCAGTTGACCCTCACCAGTTTGCTTATAGAGCAAACAGGTCCACTGAGGACACCATCGCCGTAGCTCTACACACAGCACTGAGCCACCTGGAGCACCATGGGAACTATGTGAGGATGCTTTTCATTGACTATAGCTCAGCCTTCAACACTATAATACCGGACATTCTGGCTGAAAAACTCTCCCACCTTTGACTATCCTCTTCCATCTGCTGCTGGATTAAGAACTTCTTAACCAACCAAACACAAACTGTAAGACTTGGTCTCCACCTCTCTTCCTCCATTACACTGAGCATTGGCTCCCCTCAAGGCTGTGTACGGAGTCCTCTTCTATACTCCATGTACACAAACGACTGTACACCGACCCACCACTCTAACTCCATCATCAAATTTGCCGATGACACCACTGTGGTTGGACTCATCTCAGGGGGATGAGTCTGCCTACAAAGATGAGGTCAACAAACTGTCTTTGTGGTGTTTGTTGAACAATCTCACACTAACCACCACGAAAACTAAAGAAATAATCCTGGACTTTCGCAAACGCAGCACAGATCTCACCCCACTCCTCATAAATGGAGTATGCGTAGACAGGGTCCAGTCCTTCAAATTCCTGGGGGTCCACATCACGGACAAGCTCTCCTGGTCTACCAACACCACGGCATTGGTGAAAAAGGCCCAGAAACGACTCAATTTCCCGAGGGTACTCAGGGGGAACAACGCGGACACTAAGCTTCTGGTAACCTTCTATAGAGCCACTGTGGAGAGCATCCTGGCATACTGCATTAGTGTGGTACGCTGGAAGCACGGCAGCAGACAGAAAAGCCATGTAGAGAGTGATCAACACCGCCCAGAAGATCATCGGCTGCTCTCTGCCCTCACTGGATGACATTGCCAGCCCTCGCTACCTCAGCAGAGCCAGGAACATTGTTAGGGACCCATACCACCTGTTCCAGCTGCTGCCCTCTGGCAGACGCTACTGGTCTCACAAAGCACGGACAAATAGACTTAGGGACAGTTTTTCCCCCCACAGCCATCAGGACTCAGAACCTGCATTAGCACGACACACAATCATTTCTGTGCAATAACTTCGGGGTGTGCAATAACAATTTGCAATATTTTAGAATATACCTTGCCAGGACGTGACTTTTTATATTTTTATATTACTTATGTTTTTACTGGGAAAATGCACTTTGTGGAGTAGCACCACCAATTTCGTTATACGCAGCTGTGTATGATGACAATAAAGGCTTTTGATTTGATTTGATTTCGTCTAAGGAGGTCTCCACTCGTTACCTATATTAATGGCATCTGTTTTAACTCATTATTGGTATAAAAGACACCTGTCCACAACCTCAGTGTCTCACACTCCAAACTCCACTACGGCCAAGACCAAAGAGCTCTCGAAGGACACCAGAGACAAAATTGTAGACCTGCACCAGGCTGGGAAGACTGAATGGGCCCCTATATCAAGAGATTGAGTGAAAATCTCCTTCTATCAGCAAGGACATTGAAGATGAGATGTGGCTGGGTCTTTCAGCATGACAGTGATCCCAAACACGCAGCCAGGGGAACAAAGGAGTGGCTTCGTAAGAAGCATTTCAAGATCCTGAAGGGGCCTAGCCAGTCTCCAGATCTCAACCCCATAGAAAATCTGTGGAGTGAGTTGAAAGTCCGTGTTGCCTGACGACAGCCCCAAAACATCACTGCTCTAGAGGAGATCTGCATGGAGAAATGGGCCAAAATACCAGCAACAGTGTGTGAAAAGCTTGTGAAGAGTTACAGAAAACGTTTGACCTCCGTTATTGCCAACAAAGGGTACATAACGAAGTATTGACATTTTGGCATTGACCAAATACTTATTTTCCACCATGATTTGTAAATATATTTTTTTATATCAAACAATGTGATTTTCTGCTGTTTTTTTCCCACATTCTGTCTCTCATGGTTGAGGTTTACCCATGTTGACAATTACAGGCCTCTCTAATCTTTTCATGTAGGAGAACTTGCACAATTGGTGGTTGAATAAATACTTATTTGCCCCACTATATATACATATATATATATATACACATGTACCGTATTTTCACGACTATTTGGCGCATCGTATTTTACGCCGCAGTCAGTAACGAGTGCTATTTCTGTATTTTAGACACCCAAAGCACGCACCGTTTCATTACACGCATATATATTATATATTGTATATTATATATGGATGAACATCGAAACGCAATAGCGCTGGCTACCGGAAGCAGCTTATTTCCGGGTTCCGGTGCGCAGTGACTGCTGGAAAATATAGTTCTTGGGCGCTACACCCACACGCTAAAAACACGCTTTAAAAAGGCAACGGAAGCAAAACTGAGTTCGGTAGTGCTTTATTTGGACATTTTACAATTTACTCAAGTCATCATCACGTTCAAATCCCTCAAACTCCTCATCTTCTGTGTCAGAATTAAACAATTGCCCAAACGAGCCTTCCAAATAGCCGGGTCCCCCCCTCTCTTCGTTCTCAGAGTCACCGTAATTTCCATGTGGCTCCTTAGAAATTATGCCGGCTTTGGCAAAAGCTCGAACAACCGTGCAAGCAGACACGTTCGCCCAGGCGGCAACGATCCATTGACAAATCGTAGCGTAAGAAGCCCGGCGCTGCCTGCCACTTTTCGTGAAGCTGTGTTCGCCAGCGATCATCCACTGCTCCCACGCCGCTCGTAACTTTGATTTGAAAGCCCGGTTGATGCCGATGTCCAGCGGCTGTAATTCTTTGGTCAAGCCTCCGGGAATGACGGCAAGCTCTGAGTTCATTTTCATGATCTGGTTTTTAACCGTTGCTGTGAGATGAGCACGCATGGAGTCGCAAATCAAAACAGACGGCGAGCCGTGAAAAAATCCATCTGGTCGCTTGACATATACGTAACGTAGCCAGTCTCGCATTTTCTCCTCATCCATCCAGCCCTTTGGGTTCACCTTCACGATGACGCCAGCTGGAAACTTTTCTTTAGGCAGAGTCTTTCGCTTGAAGATCACCATTGGTGGTAGCTTCTGCCCATTAGCATGGCAAGCGACAACGACAGTAAAAGCCGACTTCTCGTGCCCCGTTGATCGTATCGCCACCGTGCTGGTCCCCTTCCTCTCGCCAGTGTGGTTCATTGGGATGTCGAAAGTCAGCGGCACCTGGTCCATGTTGGTTATGTGGTTTGGCTGTATAAGTTTGTCGGCAATCAGCTAGGAGCAGTAGGTGCGGAAAACGGCTAGCTTGTCAATGTAGTCCGCCGGAAGTTGCTGCGCCCTGGTTGTCCTCACTCTGATCGCCAGATGGTGCCGTTTCATAAAACGAAAGCACCACGACGGTCCTCCTTCAAAATGTTCAACTTTCAATTCTTCCGCGAGCGCTTTTGCCTTCAGTCGAATGGTGACTGTGGAGACGTTTCTCCCAGCTGCTCTTAGATCAAGGATCCAGCGCTCAAGATGCCTTTCCAGATCCGGCCACCTTGCCTTGTTCCCACGGAAACTCCGCTTCCTCTTGTTGACCTGGCGAAGCTCCTTCTCCTGCTTTCTACATTCACGAATCATGGATTCGTTGATGTTGAATTTCCTCGCCGCTGCTCTGTTACCATGATCCACTGCATGATCGATGGTTAGAAGCTTGAACTGTGCTTCGTAAGAGTGCCTCTTTGTGGAAGTATTCATTCTTTACTTTGCAATTGAGCACATGCATCACTATGCCCACACTAGCAGTATATATAGGAACCTGGTAGGGGCGTGGCTTTAGCGTCTTCTCGCCCCCCCCCCAAGCCTTGCCCCTTGCCCCACCAACGTCCGCCTTCTCTCTATATATAAAGAGGGTATTCGCAGGTAGTGCTCAGTCAGGCTCCGGAGCTCTCTCGGCGCTCGGCCACGATCGCGATCGCCGCCGCGAGCGCTCCCGCTCGGCGCCGCTCCCACAGGGCGCTCTGCATTATAAGGCGCCCTGTCTATTTTGGAGAAAATTTTTGACTTTTATGCGCGCCTTATAGTCGTGAAAATACGGTAATATAAATGAACTAAAAACAAATTAATTCATTTCAACCCTCTGAAAAAACACCAAAAACAGGATATTGGATTGGAAAAACATTTTGATTTGTTCTAATTCGCTATCTATTAATAGAGTAACAAATAACTAGTGGTTATGATGTATAATAGTCCTAAAATTAGACGGATTTCGTGGAGGGGAGATAGAGAGGGGGACAGAGAGAGGGGGGGGAGACTTTTTGCACGGCAACGCGCTCGTAACAAACAAATTCAAATGAACTTACGATACAGACACTCAAAAATAAATGTAATCTAACCTTATACTAAACTTAATTCTAATTTTGTTTTACATTTTTATACCTTTCTTTTCCGGGTTGGCTCTATTTGCCCCGCTACCCTGACTTTCAGATGCAACCTATCGAGGATTGTTTGCTTTTTTCTTCCCTTCAAAATATTCCGAAAATGATGCACACAAATGTCCTCACAATATGATAACACACAACCACTTGCCAACTAGGAGTATTATACTCCTCTCGTCTTAGCGATCAAGCTCTGCCATTCTGCACTAACTAACGAGGAAAAAAAACACTGAGAAAATGCAATGCTCCGCCCAGTGCCCGTAGAGACATTATACGAGGGAGTTGCGATGGGAAAGACAGTGCCCATGATGTTCTTATGAGCAGCCTCTCGCGTCCACTGTATGCTCGTATATCAAAATTTGTCTCGTATGTCGGGGCACTCATATGTCGAGGTATTACTGTACTACAGTAATAACCAGATGAAATATAATCTATATATATAAAAAATTGTAAATACTTTAAATACTGTACTCACAGCAAAAGTACTTTATCTTCAATTGATTTAAATAAAAATAAATAAATAAAATAAAATAAAAAATAAAAACAGGTTAATATAAGTTTTAGTCCAAGTCCTTGAAGGGAAGCAAACCTTCCCCGAATAAATGGTGCTAATGGGCTCTTAAATGATCATGTTTCCTGGTAATGTTTTCAAGTTAGTCATATGCTGGAAATGTCTATAAAAAACAGCAGAAAATTGAAAAAGATGGATTAGGTCCCTTTCATCAATTTGCCTAGACACAAATGTGACTCTCAAATGCCAATAGCGTCCCCTAAATATGTAAGACTGGTACTTGCCATGTTTGGCCACTTGACAATAGGTTTTCCAGTGTAAGATTGTTGTGGATCATCATTGGCGTGCTCCTTTAGTATTGCCTGAAAAACAGTAAATAGTGTATGTCAGTTAACAACACAGAAATTACAGCAATTTGAGAAGATAATGTAAGGCTACTACAACACTTTTGGCTTGTCCCGTGAGGGGTGGCCACAGGGATTCAGCCTTTTCCACTTCACACTGTCCTTTGCATCCTCCTTCTCCACACCAGTCACTTTCATGTCGTGCCTCGCCACATCCATGCATCCTTTCAAGCCCGGTTTCCTTAAAGTTCCACACTCAATATCCTACTATCGATATAGTCAATTTTTTCTCAGAACATAACCAAACCATTAAAGGCTGGTCTTTCTGACCGCGTCTTCAAAAGGTTTCACGGCACATCTTATCATTTCTAATCCTATCCAACCCGGGCCACTCCTAAGGCATTATATTTATATATGTTTATATTTATATATATATATATATATATATATATATATATATATATATATATATATATATATATATATATACACATACATATACACACACATACATATACATATATACACACATATATACACACATATATACATATATACATATATATATATACATATATACATATATATACACACATATATATATATACACATATATATATAGACGCTCCCCTACTTACGAACATTCGAGTTACGAACAACGGTACATACGAACATGTCTGTGAATAGGTTTTTTTCCCCCTTTTTTTTCCCCAAGATGGTGCCGTCACGCGGAAGCCGGTGACAGTAGCTCTCTATATTCTTTATGTTTTTCGTGTTTTACAGCCCTTCTATCTTTTTTTAAATTACATTTTAATATTTCTTAATACATTCCTCTTTACTTTGTACTTTATACTTTTTACTTTAATGTTTTTACAACTTTCTTTGTTCTGTGAGCCTGGCTTCTTTCGGCTACTTCTTGTAGTGCTTCTTTCCGTCGCTAATACCGACGCCTGGCGCTGTGAGAGCTCACCCAGCATCCACCTTCCTCTGCCCAGTTTGTTGCAGTGCGTAAGTGCATGAACGTATCTCCAGTGCGGAAAGAACATTTTTATCATTAAATATCTCGTGCATCCATTATTCAATATGGTGGGTGAAAAGCGAAAGGCTTCTAGTGAGGGAGGTGCAAGGAAGAGGCAAGCCATTTTATTTGAAACGAAAGTGGCAATAATAAAGAAGCTTGATGCGGTTGAGAAAATGGTGAGCGTTGCACGGGAATAAAACTTGAATCGTTCGACGATCGTTCGTTAAATGTTTTTTTCAGTACAAACCAATGCAGGTTACTTATACAAGCCTTAAACATACAAATGCACTTATATAAACTTTCAATATACTTATATAGGCCTTAAACATAAATTATAATACAAAATATAGCACTGAATCAACTTACTAACAAATTCATTCGTAAGTAGGGGAGCGTCTGTATATATATTTATTTATATATATATATATATAACTTACTAACAAATCCATTCGTAAGTAGGGGAGCGGGGAGACGCTCCCCTACTTACGAATGAATTTGTTCGTAAGTTGATTCAGTGCTATATTTTGTATTCTAATTTATGTTTATATATTGTATATATATATATATATATATATATATATATATATATATATATATATATATATATATACACATACACAGACGCTCCCCTACTTACGAATGAATTTGTTCGTAAGTTGATTCAGTGCTATATTTTGTGTGTAATTTATGTTTAAGGCCTATATAAGTATATTGAAAGTTTATATAAGTGCATCCGCATCTCTCTCTCTCCCTCTCTCTCCCTCCCTCTCTCCCTCCTTCCCTCTGGCCCTCCCTCCCTCTCCCCCTCCCTCCCTCTCCCCCTCCCTCCCTCTCCCCCTCCCTCTCCTTCCCTCTCTCTCCTTCCCTCTCTCTCTCCTTCCCTCTTTCTCTCCTTCCCTCTCTCTCTCTCCTTCCCTCTCTCCCTTCCTCCCTCTCTCCTTCCCTCTCTCTCTCCTTCCCTCTCTCTCTCTCCTTCCCTCTCTCTCTCTCCTTCCCTCTCTCTCTCTCCTTCCCTCACTCCTTTCCTCCCTCTCTCTCTCCTTCCCTCTCTCTCTCTCTCCTTCCCTCTCTCTCTCTCTCCTTCCCTCTCTCTCTCTCTCTCCTTCCCTCTCTCTCTCTCTCTCTCCTTCACTCTCTCCCTTCCTCCCTCTCTCCCTCCCTCTCCCTCCCGCTCCCTGAAAGAGCTATGGAGGGACTCCACAAACTCTTGCAGGGGGTGGGAGGTGCTGTCCGTGATGGACATCATCCTGGTCAGCATCCTCCTCCTCTCCCACTTCCTCCAAAGGACAGTCCAGAACAGATCTGGCCCTCCTGACCAGCTTATTCAGCCTGTTCCTGTCCCTCTCCATGGTTTCGATAGCTATTTTTATAGCCATACTGACTTTGTGTGGATGCTGATTAAACGACTTATAACTCCAGCGATTGCTTGATGGAAACAGATGCTCTACATTGGAGACTTCTCACATACACACACATTATTTTTCTGTACGGACACACCTATTCTTGAAGAATAAAGCAGAGATCGCAGCGTGTAGCATTGGAGAAGAGAAAAGAGAACAGGAAAAAGAGAAGTGCGCTGCTTTCTCCCCACCAGTGTTTCAAATGTTTCTTTTTTATTCTTTACAAAAATGTCAATTGTAATAATGTATAATAATGTATATTTGTGAATGTTGAGCTATTAAATTGGTTTCCCTGGTGAAAATAACTCAAATGGGTACACATTTTTTTGTTAAGTTGCCTAATAATTATGCACAGTAATAGTCACCTGTACAGTGATATCCTCCTAAAATAGCTAAAACTATAAAAGCCCACTCCAACTCCCAAAAATATTCAGCTTTGATATTAATTAGTCTTTTGGGTTTATTAAGAACATGGTTTTTCAAAAATAAAATTAATCCTCAAAAATACACCTTGCCTAATAATTCAGCACTCCCTGTACTTTAGTACTGTATACATCTCTGACAATATCTCCTCTCTGCTTAATCATAATCCCAAAAAATGACAATGAGAGACCTGTGTAGTGCAATTAAGATGAAGTGAAGATGACAATTTAGTGTGCAAGTTATTGAGCAGTTTATTCCAAGTCAGGTAAATCCTCTGTCAGATTCGAGAGGCGCTGTCTGGTCAAGAGGAAATTTTCGGCGCACAAGGAACATGGCGATGGGGAGGTGTGATTGCTGTTTCTTTTTTGTACAAATATGGTTTTGTACAAGGACATGACACCGTCAAGACAATTGCTAAATTCGATGGCTCGGACCATGTCATCAATCTCTAGGAAGCTTTGTTACAAACCGCGTGCCATATTGAAGATCTCTTGCCGATTTCTCAAAGTACTATGACCAAGTTCTTTATCCTCTTTGACGTCATCGTTTTAGGGGAAATGTAATGTCCACTGTGATCCCCCACAGCGTCCCGCCGTCCTGTCAGCCCGATGAGCTCTCTTTTCAGATTGGAGCGACGGTGTCTGCGCGGAGGTTGCAGGGGATATGCAACGTCTGTTCCCCTCGCCCGCGGTGTCCAGCCGTCTTGTCTTGTCCGCCCCTTGTCCACGGACGTTTGGTCGACCGGACGTTTGGTAGAACGGACATTTGGTAGAACGGGTTCGCATGCAATTGAGATTTTAATATTGGGTGAATAGGGATTTAATGACTATTATTTAACATTGAGTGAATAGGGTTAGGGTTAAACAAATGAAAGTCTCGGGACTCGCGAACTCGGCGACCAAACGTCCGTTCTACCAAACGTCCGGTCGACCAAACGTCCGTTCTACCAAACGTCCGGTCGACCAAACGTCCGGGGACCAAACGTCTTTCAACGAAACGTCCGGTCACGCACCGGGTAGCGGAGAGTGGGGTGGTTTTTACCCGATATCTTTCTAAGTGGCAGATGCCATCGGCCTTATCCAAAAATAGAGCTCTCTGGGCGGACAAGACAAGACGGCTGGACACCGCGGGCGAGGGGAACAGACGTTGCATATCCCCTGCAACCTGCGACCAAACGTCTTTCGACCAAACGTCAGAGTACCACCCGGTGACCTTAGGCTTCAGTCCTCGATCTCATCTTTTCAACGACTCTCGTAACTTCTTCGGTGATCTTCTAGCAAATTTTTCCTCCCTGTTGTTCTTCTGCGCTGTTTTCCTTGGCATTCTTCTTCTGTCATTTACAACGGCTCTTTGCTTTCTTCTTTTTGTTTTCTTAGAGGATGCTACAGCGTCATGTGTCTAAGCCGCTTTCCGCTTGCGAGTATGTAGTTGACATCGCTTGATCAAGTATTGTATATTTCCTGGCTCCCAGCATGCAGTATTTCACTAAAGTCACATCTGCATCAAGGTTGCGGCCAAGCATGGGTAATGTACACTGTAAGGAGACCTCGATTCGTACCCGACCCTGTGAAGCGGGTTTGCGATGCAAATCTATGAACCTTAGAGCATGCCTCGACTTCGGTAAGTTTTCGACACACACATCAAATAACATATACTATCCTTTACGCATGGTTATATGGCCATCCTTTGTGATCCCCAATGAGTTGGTCAAGTCAGTAGCTCTCCGACCTCATTGCCGAGTGTCTTGTACATACTGTATTTACTCGCAAATAAGTCGCTTTTGTCGGACAAAAAATGATGACTGAATCGAGGGTACAGCTTATATGCGCATAAAAACAGGACATGCAGAAAAACAGCAAATTGACAGCGCCGTGACACGATGACGTCACTTCAAGATGGCGCCGTTGCGTGACGTCACAAATTTTGCCGATACTTCCATTTATTTCAGAATAGAGAAAAGATAAACAGATAAAACGCTAAAGAATATTTATTTTGACGTCTATGAATGAAATTCAAGAAAAAAACCCTACGTATTTTGCATAAAACGTGAAAAAACTCACGATTCATCACTGCTCGCTCGGGCACATCCAACTTACCTAGGTCTAGGGCGGCCATCTTAACTAGAGCGCTTACGTGTAAACCTAGTCAAACGTGCTTTGACTGGCCAGACGCGAGTAGCCATGATTTTGCCATATTCCACGGCAGATTTTTTTTTGTTCTTCATCCTCCTCTTTGCCGTTACCTCCTGACCGATTTCACTTGCCGCAGGATTCTTCCCATTTGAAAAATTAAGTACAGATAGTTTAAGAATGGATAAATGTATAGATGCATAAATAGATTTAGATAGCTTCTTAATCAATATTTTTATCTTTTACTTTAATACTTTTAGTGAAATAATTTCTCTTTGCAGCCAATGCAGAATTTTCATCATGTGATTGTGTTCCTGATAAAGATGCTCTTGGTTTAGGTTATTTAAATGTAAACATTCTTCACTCAATTCTAGATCGATAAAAAAAAGAAAGAAAATAACGCTTGCTGGTTTGCTTATGGACTACCAGGCCCAGGGCTAGAAAGGTGGGTGGATCCGCAAGTCACCCAATCACAGGTCAAGCACCAGACGGGTCGAGCAACTCCAAGTGTGACTCATCACCATCACTGACCCACTTAAGTCACCCAGAGCTTGAACATGTCGCTGGATCGTCTTAATTTGTTCACTGTTAGGACTTTCTCGCAGTTTTCTGTTCATGTTGTCGGAACTCCAAATTCTTGTTATGCCCTACGACCGAGTTTCTCGGCCCATGAATCTTATGCCTTCGCCTTGAATTTTCCCATGGACTTCAAGGCTCTCGACCCCCACGTCATATTCACTGACCTGCCAACGCTGCTCCCTTAGGTGCACGGACGAAAACGGCAAAAAAGTCTCAAGTATAATAGCATTTATTTATTATTATAACAATTTTTCTCATTTCAAGTAGAAGGGTGAGATTGAAAACGGTAATATTTATTTCTCTGACGGACCGGTACCAGTCCATGAACCGCTGCTGTATACTATTTAAATCTTGTCATGTGAAGTTTCAGGGGGTTAGTTTGGCCAGAGATGTCAATAAAGACGTAGAGGCCAGAAGTCGGACAAATGGGGAGGGGTGATTTTTTTTTTGTTTAGTTTAGTAGAGGTCTAGCAGTCGGAGGTTTGAGAGCAGCAGGGAGCAATGTTAAAATTAAGATAAGCGTTTATAAGGAAGACGGTGATCTTCAACGACGGCTCAGTAAGACAAATAAATTACTATTTCCTTTTAAACTCCTTTTTCACGAGGGACCTTTGCACTTAATGGCTCAAAAGCCCCAATCACATTGAAATTATAACCTGTCCATTATGTTAACACTACTGAACCTAAGTATTCACTTTGCATAACGAATAACAGTGCACAGTAAGTCCGTCATATATGTATATTCATTTCTTATGTATTGATAATTTATTTGTCTGTCTGTTGTTATTTGTGCACTATGTGGTGAAAGCTTTAAATCTCATCATAGCATTTATTCAATCTCGCTCTTTTGCTCGCTCTCTTGCGCCCTCTCTCTCGCTCTCTCTCTCGCTCTCTCTCTCTCTCTCTCTCTCTCTCTCTCTCTCTCTCTCTCTCTCTCTCTCTCTCTCTCTCTCTCTCTCTCTCTCTCGCTCTCTCTCTCTCTCTATCGCTCTCTCTCTCTCAATCGCGCTCTCTCTCTGGCTCTCTCTCTCTCTCGCGCTCTCTCTCTCTCTCGCTCTTGTCTGACTGACTTAAGGGCAACTAAAATTTGGATAGATCACGACACACTGTATCCACCCGCACCCACCATTTCTAAGAAATTCCAGTCACTTCTGTAACCTATTTCTGGTCTTACCGTGTGACTACGGAATATTTTAGGTGATCAATCAGCCAACCATGCATGATTTTGCGACACAGGAGGATTTCAAAACTGGATATGCTAACCACTCAGTGACCACGTCACCCATTAAAATCAGAAGAGCTTAAAAATATGAATTAAACACTTGATACAGTAGGTGTAAATAGTTCACATCTGCTCATAAAACAGAATCACCTTATATACAGTTGTGGTCAAAAGTTTACATACACTTGTGAAGAACATAATGTCATGGCTCTCTTGAGTTTCCAGTTATTTCTACAACTCTTATTTTTCTCTGATAGAGTGATTGGAACAGATACTTCTTTGTCACAAAAAAACATTCATGAAGTTTGGTTCTTTTATGACTTTATTATGGGTGAACAGAAAAAAAGTGATCAAATCTGCTGGGTCAAAAAAATACATACAGCAGCGCTAATATTTGGTAACATGTCCCTTGGCCATTTTCACTTGCACTAGGCGCTTTTGGTAGCCATCCACAAGCTTCTGGTTGAATCTTTGACCACTCCTCTTGACAGAATTGGTGCAGTTCAGTTAAATTTGATGGCTTTCTGGCATGGACTTGTTTCTTCAGCATTGTCCACAAGTTCTCAATGGGGTTTAAGTCAGGACTTTCGGAAGGCCATTCGAAAACCTTAATTCTAGCCTGATTTAGCCATTTCATTACCACTTTTGATGTGTGTTTGAGGTCATTCTCCTGTTGGAACACCCAACTGCACCCAAGACCCAATCTTCGGGCTGATGACTTTAGGTTATCTTGAAGAATTTGAAGGTAATCCTTCTTCATTATCCCACCCCATTTACTCTCTGTAAAGCACCAGTTCCATTGGCAGCAAAACAGCACCACAGCATAATACTACCACCACTGTGCTTGACGGTAGGCATGGTGTACTTGGGGTTAAAGGCCTCACCTTTACTCCTCCAAACATATTGCTGGGCATTGTGGCCAAACAGCTCGATTTTTCTTTCGTCTGACCACAGAACTTTCATCCAGAAGGTCTTATCTTTGTCCATGTGATCAGCAGCAAACTTCAGTCGAGCCTTAAGGTGCCGCTTTTGGAGCAAGGCCTTCCTTCTTGCACGGCAGCCTCTCAGTCCATGGAGATGCAAAACACGCTTGACTGTGGACACTGACACCTGTGTTCGAGCAGCTTCTAATTCTTGGCAGATCTGCTTTTTGGTGATTCTCGGTTGAATCTTCTCCCTCCTGACCAATTTTCTCTCAGCAGCAGGTGATAGCTTGCTTTTTCTTCCTGATCGTGGCAGTGACAAAACAGTGCCATGCACTTTATACTTACAAACAATTGTTTGCACTGTTGCTCTTGGGACCTGCAGCTGCTTTGAAATGGCTCCAAGTGACTTTCCTGACTTGTTCAAGTCAAGGATTCTCTTTTTCAGATCCGTGCTGAGCTCCTTTGACTTTCCCATTGTAGCGTTTGTGGGTGTTTGCATCCAATGAGCCCTATTTAAATGGCCTCAGAAGTCACCAGCTGTAGTCACTCAATCACTCACAGGAAGTTAAGAGGCCATGCTATGAAGCTCATTTCACTGACAACTTTCTAAGTCACCAAAATTGCTAATTCGTGTTGCTGTATGTATATTTTTGACCCAGCAGATGTGATCACTTTTTCTGTTAACCCATAATAAAGTCATAAAAGAACCAAACTTCATGAATGTTTTTGTGACAAAGAAGTATCTGTTCCAATCACTCTATCAGAGAAAAATCAGAGTTGTAGAAATAACTGGAAACTCAAGAGAGCCATAACATTATGTTCTTCACAAGTGTATGTAAACGTTTGACCACAACTGTATGTTCTTACACAAATCTTTTAAGTGTGTTGTATTTCACTTGAAAAATGCAACAAATTTAACAATGTTAAGGAAATACAGTGAACCTTTTTTTGGTTGCAGTCCTCCAATAGTGGTTCTGCAACTGCCTTCAAACACTACAGTACAGCCTTTGATACTTGCTCAAAATCCACTACTGCCCATGCAGTGCCCGGATGAAACAAAAATCTGAAATGGGAGCTCCAAAATATATCATCACTCACTTGTTACCTAAACAATGAGATCCAACCAGTCAGATTTCAGAATGACCACTCAAGATTCACATAGGTGCCAAAGGTAAAAATTATGCTATTTACATGTCCTCTGATTTGGTTGAGGTGTATTTATCATCTTTTATTTGGTGAGTTCCCTCTGCCCTGTAACTACAACAACGGACACTAATTCACTGAATGACTTGTATCATTCATAAAAATTCATTCGCTAGGCAGACCTAAAAAAAATGATAAGAGGGGTAGTCACCATTTTTTTTGTAAAATGTGAGAAATTGAGATAGATAATTTCGTATGCATAACTTCTCCACAACAAAACTCGCTTCACACTAATGTTGCTAATGGGTTGTGTGCTCTACTTTGTGAAAACTGTCATGGCCAAGAAAAAACAGGTAAAACCCCGACAAAAAGTCTATAGCAATGTACAATATCGTTCATCTCTCAGTCTTTTACCTTAATGTGTGTGATGAGTCCCAATGAGTTTTGGATGCCTGGTGGGACACACTTCTTGCTGGAAGGCAGAGACTCAAGTTTGCCCACCAAATTCCACAGCCCTTCTAGCTCCAACGGAGTTAAATGTACTGCAGGTCTATCAGATAAGTGCTCTGAAACCTCTTCACTGACACTCTTCTCTTCTTCCTCCTCTTGTTGAAATGATGAATCTGCGCCACACAGTGTTTTTGATCATTTGAGTAGAAAAAAAAGTTAGCATCATTTCTTGAGTATAATGCACTTTCGTGTCTGTACACGTTATAAACTCCACAACTTTCAAATAGGCAGATTTCTAAAAATGTGTTTATTTGTGTGTTGACATTCTTTTCATTCATTTTCTGAACCGGTTTAACCTTAAGGGTCGCGGGGGGTGCTGGAGCCTATCCCAGCTGACTTTCGGCCATGAGGCAGGGGACATCCTGAATCGGTTGCCAGCTGATCGTAGGGTACGTTGAGACAGGCAACGATTCACGCTCACACTAATACCTAGGAGCAATTTAGAGTGCCCAACCAGGCTACCATGCATGTTTTTGTTATGTGGGAGGAGACCGGAGGGTAACCACTCATCCGCCCGTGTCAACATTCTCAAGCCCACAAATCCATTATGTATGCATATAAGAGGGAACAATGATTAAATGGGCAAATTAAAACATCCATGGGCTTTCAAAATCTGAAACAAACTTTGCAACTGTTATTTTTTGGTCTGCCATTTCTGGATTTAATAGGAACTCTGTGGTCATCCATTTTCTCATGATGTTTTTTTCATAGTGGAAACTGACAGCAGAAATGTTGATGTAGCTTTTCTTAGCTTTCCCTGAAAATGTGATGTTGAATACTGTTTTCATCCAGGTCATTTGAGAGCTGTTTTGAGCCCCCCATTGTAACATTCTTCGCAAGAGATTAGTACGAGAAACACACAATGCAGTACATTTCATTATTGAAATGGTGAGGGCGGACAGAAATGCTGAGGAGAGCGGTAGGAAGAAAGGTGGGGGACTAGCTGTTTTCATTAATAGCAGATGGTGTAGCCCCGGGCACATTACAGTGAAGGAGAAACTTTGCACTCGAGATATCGAGCTAGTAGCTGTTAGCATCAGGCCGTTTTACATCCACCGGGAGTTGTCGCACGTTATCGCAATAACTGCATATAAACCTCCTTCCGCCGATGCGGCAGTCGCTCGAGAGCTGCTTCATGGAACTGTGTCGCGGCTGCAGACGTCACACCCCCAGTCTCTCCTTATCTCCGGTGATTTTAACAATGCTTCCTTGGCTTCTACTCTCCCCACCTTCACTCAGTATGTGAAGTGCCACACCAGGGAACAAAAAACTCTGGACCTGCTGTATACCAACACAAAAGAGGCATGCAGCTCAGTCCCCCTGCCCCCACTGGGCCGCTCAGACCACAACCTGGTTCGTCTGATCCCCACCTACATCCCTATGGTGAAGAAAAAAACCAACCACGAGGATCATGCAAAGATGGACCGAGGAGACCAGCATGGTACTGAGGGACTGTTTTGAGACCACTGACTGGGAGGTGCTGTGCAATTCACATGAGAAAGACATTGACAGCTTGACCCACTGCATCACACATTATATAAACTTCTGTGTTGAGAACACTGTACCCTCCAAGAATGTCCGTTGTTTCTCCAACAATAAGCCGTGGGTGACCAGGGATCTAAGGGCCCTCCTGAACAAAAAGAAGAGGGCTTTTGGGTCTGGGGAGAAAGAAAGTTTGAAAAAGGATCCAGAAGGAGCTGAAGAGAGAGATAAGGAAGGGAAAGGCCACCTACAAGAGGAAGCTAGAAAGCCAACTCCAGAGAGGCAACGCCAAAGAGATCTGGAGGGGCTTGAGGACCATTTCGGGCCATGGAGGCAACAGTGAGAGAGACCCAGAGTCCGGAGACAGGGAGTGGGCCAATGAACGGATTCAGTTCTGCTCCCACTCCCCTGATCCCCCAGACCAGAAGCAACTCTCCCCCCTCTTTCTCCTCCTCCTCCCCCTCTCCCACCGGTCTCTGTATTACTGTCGATCAGGTGATAAGACAGCTCAAGAAGATCGAAGCAAGGAAGGCTACCAGTCCAGACGGCCTCAGCTCCAGACTACTGAGAGACTTTGCGGATCAGCTTGGCAAAGTGATTCTGCATATCTTCAACCTCAGCCTCAGTCTGCAGAAGGTCCCCACCTTGTGGAAAACTTCCTGTGTGGTCCCAGTCCCAAAGACTGGGAACCCCACGGAGCCCAACCACTTCAGGCCGGTAGCATTAACCTCTCACCTGATCAAGACAATGGAGAGAATCATCCTGAATCACCTCAGCCCGCTGGTGAATGCAGAGCTGGACCCTCTGCAGTTTGCCTATCGTCCAGTCATTGGAGTGGAAGATGCTACCACCTACCTGATGCACAGGTCTCTTTCACACTTGGAGAACATGGGAAGCACGGTGAGAATGATGTTTTTTGACCTCTCCAGTGCGTTCAACACCATTCAGTCTTCAGTCTACTGAGATGGCAACTGGAAGAGGCTGGAGTAAGGAACCACCTAGCCGCATGGATCATCAACTTCGTCATTGACAGACCGCAATATGTGAGACTTCAGGACTGTACGTCTGATGTGGTAGCTTGCAGCACTGGCGCCCCACAAGGCACGGTGCTCTCCCCACTCCTCTTCTCCCTCTACACATTAGACTTCAAACACAATTCAGACAACTGCCACCTCCAGAAGTTCTCTGACGCCACTTCTACATCAACGCCAGTAAGACAAAAGAAATGGTGATCGATTTTTGGCGGAATCCTCAACAGACCACTCAGGTGAACATCCAGGGTACAGACATTGAAATCGTGGAGAATTTTAAGTACCTGGGTGTTCACCTCAACAACAAACTAGACTGGCCCACAAACATAGATGCCCTGTACAAAAGGGGTCCGAGCCACCTCTACCTACTGAGGAGACTACGGGCCTTTGGAGTGTGCAGGACACTGCTGAGGACCTTTTACGACACTGTGGTGGCATCTACAGTGTTTTATGCAGTGGTCTGTTGGGGATGCGGGAGCACGGAGAGGGACAGGAACAGGCTGAATAAGCTGGTCAGGAGGGCCAGCTCTGTTCTGGGCTGTCCTCTGGACTCTGTGGAGGAAGTGGGAGAGCGGAGAAGGCTGACCAGGATGATGTCCATCATGGACAGCACCTCCCACCCCCTGCATGAGTCTGTGGAGTCCCTCCGAAGCACTTTCAGCAATAGACTGCTGCACCCTCATTGCAGGAAGGAGTGCTTCCGCAGATCCTTCAGAGTTGTCACCGTGGGTTTTCCTATAGTGATTCGAGCTTTGATGTTTATATGTACATCTATGTGTATGTTTATATGTACATCTATGTGTATGTATGTGTATGTTTATATGTACATCTATGTGTGTGTATGTATGTGTATGTTTATATGTACATCTATGTGTATGTATATGTATACAGACGCTCTCCTACTTACGAACAACGGTACATACGAACATGTCTGCAAATTGCGTTTATGTCGAAAAATGTTCGTAAGTTCGATTTTGTATTGCGCGCCTTTTTCCGAGTAGTGCTTCTTTCCGCCGCTAATACCGACGCCTGGGGCTGTGAGCTCAGCTCAGCCAGCATCCACCTTCCTCTGCCCAGTTTGTTGCAGTGCGTGAGTTGCGTAAGTTGCGCAAGTGCGTGACGTATCTCCAGTGCGCAAAGAACCTTTTTCATTTTTATCATGAAATATCTCGTGCAGCCATTATTCAATATGGTTGGTGAAAAGCGAAGAAGCTTCTAGTGAGGGAGGTGAAAGGAAGGACTTCCCCAAATTGTTATGTTTTAGCAAAACAAAAAACTTTAAAGAAATTATGATGCTTGTTTTAGGTACGTATAATATCCAAAACAAATGTTTTGCCTTCGGTTTCATACCAATGTCCAAGGACAATTTCTGGAACTCCGGTGTGAGATAGGACATCCTGGTGAGACTGACGATATAGCGTTCCAAAACATACCAGCACATTTCATAAAAGAATGGGTGACGGCACTTCATTGGAACCTGCAAAGTTAACAGAAGTTCATTGAACAAATCTGAAAGTTTGAAAGCTTTTGTGAGATTTTATGAGCTACTATACTACTACCCTTGTGCGATCCTCTAAATTGCAAATGTTAAGTTGCATAGGAATATTAAAGCTGTGAAGAAAGTTTCCTCCAAAGACAATTGAATCCATAGGTGTGTAGACAGCATGAATCCAACCTAAATGTCAAAAAGTTTAAACAATTAGAACATCAATAAAGTAATAGATAGGAGGAAAATTTCGGGCAAATGTTTGCCCTGAGATATGAGACAAATTTGACATACGAGGATACGATGAGCCTGCTAGGTGCTCCTTTTCAAGCTTTGCAGTGATATTCATGATGAGACAGAGGTTTTTTTTTTAACATGGATAAAGGAGAAACAGTTAGCGGAATCTGCGAGGACTCGAAAGCAAAGCAAGCACCTGAGAAAGGGGATACTTCGACGCCAGCCGAAAACGACTCGTAGGCTGTGGCGGAATATATATTAACACCTTTGCCTTGGTTATAGCAGAACAAGGTTACATCCATATTTACGTGTGTATAGTAAGCAAAGTTCATTTAAGTTAAAGTTTTTGTTATGTTACGTAGTGTTACAAAAGTGTAGTGAACCGAACCTGTCAAGTCTCTCTCCCCCGCCATCAGCCGCTACTGTCTGTTTCAAAGGTAAGAACTCTGTACAATACAGTGGTACCTCGACATACGAGCAATGTTCCCTCTAAGCTGCGCGCGTGCGCAATTGCGCACTACTCTCGTCTTATCCACGCAGCAGTAATCATATGGAGCGCACAAAATAAAAACCAAACGTTTTTTTTCTCCCCCTTTACTCATGATGGCGCCGTTTACGCGGCAGCCAGTGGCAGTAGCTCTGTCCACTCTTATGTTTTTCGTGTTTTACAGCCCTTCTCTTTTTTTAATTACATTTGAATATTTCTTCATACATTCCTTTTTACTTTACTGTGGTAATAGAAGAACAAGCGGTGAAATCGGGTGAGAACTGTCTAAATCTGCTGTGTGTGTGGTTGTGTGCGTGCGTGCGTGTCTAGTATGTGTGATCGTTTGTCTTCAACCTACAAAATGGACTATAAATGGAAATTAGCCCTCGGCTACAATCTTACATATACCGTATTTTCACGACTATTCGCCACATCATATTTTAAGCCGCAGTGTCAGTAACGAGTGCTATTTCTGTATTTTAGACACACAAAGCACGCACCGTTTCATTAGACGCATATATATTATATATGGATGAACATCGAAACGCAATAGCGCTGGCTACCGGAAGCAGCCTATTTCCGGGTTCCGGTGCGCAGTGACTGCTGGGAAATATAGTTCTTGCACGCTACACCCACACGCTAAAAACACGTTTTAAAAAGGCAACGGAAGCAAAACTGAGTTCGGTTGTACTTTATTTAGACATTTTACAACTCACTCACGTCATCATCATCCACAAATCCCTCAAAGTCCTCATTTTCGGTGTCCAAATTAAACAATTGCCCAAACGAGCCTTACAAAAAGCCGGGTCCCCTCTCTTCGTTCTCAGAGTCACCATCATTTCCATGTGGCTCCTTAGAAATGATGCCGGCTTTGGCAAAAACTCGAACAACCGTGCAAGCAGACACGTTCGCCCAGGCGGCCACGATCCATTCACAAATCGTAGCGTAAGAAGCCCGGCGCTGCCTGCCACTTTTCGTGAAGCCAGGCTGGCATATATATATTATTTATGGTTGATTATCGAACCGTAATAGCGCCGTCTACGAAAGCAGCCCCAGACGTTTTTTTCCGGTGCGCAGTGACTGCTGGGATAAATAGTCCTTTTGTCAATACACCCAGATTGACAGCTGTGATAACGTTGCACTAATAGTATCAATATACTACAACGGCGAACACACTAATTTGGTGCTACATGTACCAAATGCACGCTACACCCGCACGCTAAAAACACGTTTTAAAAAAGGCAACGGAAGCAAGACTGAGTTCGGTTGTACTTTATTTAGCCATTTTACAATGTACTCACGTCATCATCACCCACAAAACCATCAAAGTCCTCATTATCTGTGTCCGAATTGAACAATTGTCCATCGAAAACGCTGAGTTTAATACGTTCGTCCAGGCGGCCACAATTCATTCGCAAATGGTAGCTAGCTAGTAGCTAGCGTAACCAGTATTCCAAGGCTGTCTTCCATGCTTCGCAACTGTGTTGATGCCGATCGCCAGACCACAATCCATTCACAAATAGTAGCTAGCTAGTGTTGATGCCGATCGGCAGCCCACAATCCATTGGGTGTATTGACAAAAAAAACTATATATCCCAGCAGTCACTGCGCAGTACTTTATCTACGGGAAAATAGTAGAGTCGGGGGCTGCTTGCCATAGTTGTCCTATCGACAGATTTATTTTATTTTATTGTGATAACAATTTTAGTATTGGTCCATATATAAAGCACACTGGATTATAAGGCGCCCTGTCTATTTTGGAGAAAATTTCAGACTTTTGTGCGCCTTATAGTCGTGAAAATACGGTATATGTTCATTAACATGAATATAAATATGTTCATTAATATGTGCTATCCCTTATTAATTAAATAAAAGCAAAATCATGGAAAAATATTGCGGATAAATGGAAACTTGACTATCTCAAGTGACACGTTCAGCAGAAAAGTCATTTGAACGAGAATGAGAAGTGAGAAGGACAGATGTATAAAATAAGGTAAAATTTAAGTCAGATTTATGCATATTCTAATGGAATTTATGAAGATGTTTTATTCATAGATATTTTTTCATTCATTTTCTGAACCGCTTTATCCACTTTATCGCTCGCGGGGGGTGCTGGAGCTTATCCCTGCTGACTTTGGGCCAGGGGTGGGGGACACCTTGTATCGGTGGCCAGCTGATCGCAGGGCACAAGGAGACGGACAGCCATGCACACTCAGACCCATACCTAGGGGCAATTTTAGTGTCCAATCAGCCTACAATGCATCTTTTTGGGATGTGGGAGGAAAACGGAGTACTCAGAGAAAACCCACACAGGTCCAGGGAGAATATGCAAATTCAACACAGGTGGACCGACCTGGATTTGAACCCAGGACCCCAGAGCTGTGAGGCCGACGCGCGAACCACTCATCCGCCGGGCCGCCCATTCATAGATATTAATCATTACATTTTATTATTACTAAATCATTTATGTGTAGTAGACATGCACCTGCTTATGGCAGGGGTGATACTGGTGTGTGCCCATAGCGAGCAATGATGATGTTGCTCACACTGGTACTGTGTGCTCAGGGAGGTTGTCTTTCTGCCCAGACAAACAAAAAATTAGAGGCAATATTGCATACGAGTGCCCCGACATACGAGCAATTTGAGATAAGAGTAAAATATCGGGCAAATATTTATCTTGAGATATCAGACAAATTTTGATATACGAGCAGACATACGGACGCGAGAGGCTGCTCATAAGAACATCACGGGCACTGTCTCTCTCCCCGCAACTCCCTTGTGTAATGTCTCTCTGATCGCAACTCCCTCGTGTAAGGTCTCTCTGATCGCAACTCCCTCGTGTAATGTCTCTACGAGCACTGGGCGGAGTGTTGCATGTTTTTTTTCCCCGTTAGTCATTGCGAATGGCGAGGCGATCGCTAATACGAGAATTATATACAGTGGTACCTCGTGATACAACATGCTCGTGGTACGACGAAAATTTTGATCGAATAATTCGCTCGCGATACGATTAAAATTTCGAGATGCGACCAAGCCAGGTGGCCGGTTTATCATTGTAGCGCACTTTCTTTTTTGCCGCATCTCTTTCGTGTATAGCTATTGTATCTACGAGGACTGAACGATTTAATTAGACGAGTTTCGGCCAGGAAACGCACAACGCGCATGCACGAGCAAAAAGAGGGCTTTCTGGGTAATGAAGTATACTCGTGCACACAACACCCATAGGCAATGGCACCCTTTCTCAGAATAAAACTTTATTACCCACAATCAATACGTGGGTAAGCTCAGCTATTGCATTTCCTGTTATTCTTTCTAAGCTCCCGCGATCGTTCTTTCAAGACTATTTCTCGTTGGCAAGTGGTCGTGCGTTATCCTATTGTGAGGACATTTGTGTGCATCATTTTCGGAATATTTTGAAGGCAATACAACAGCAAACAGTCCATCGATAGCGAACGTGAGGGTGGAGGCGTGGCAAAGCGCTAACCCAGAAAACGAAGGTAACAAAAGATTAAGACAAAACTAGAATTCAGTTTTGTGTAAAGTTACATTAAACGTATGTTTGATTGTGTCTGTATATATTTATCCAAGTTAATTTGAATTTGTTTGTTCGTTTACGAGTGCCATGGATAAAGTCCCCCCGAACAGCGCCCCCTTCCGCCTCCGTGTGTGTCGTTGTCTCTCCCCTCCGCGAAATGCGTCTAATTTTACATCTATTAAACATATTTTATCACTATTAAACCACTCGTTTATCACTTTGTCAACATATGGCAAATTAGAAGAAATAAAACATTTTTTCCAATCCAATATCCTGTTTTTGGTGTTTTTTCAGAGGGTTGGAACGAATTAATTTGTTTTTAATTCATTTCAATGGGAAACGTTCACTCGAGTTACGAAAAGCTCGATATACGATCTCAGTCTCGGAACGGATTACGATCGTATGTTGAGATACCACTGTATACTACTTCTCGTTGGCAATTGGTCGTGCGTTATAGAGCCAGAAGAAAGGTATCAAAATTTAAAACCAAATTAGAATTAAGTTTAGCGTAAAGTTGGATTAAACTTTGTGTGTCTGCATCGTAATCCAAGTTCATTGAAATTTGTTTATGTTATGTTACGAGCGTGTTGCCATGCAAAAAGCCCCCCCTTCTCTTCCCCCCCCCCCCCCCCTTCTCTTTCCCCCCCTTCGAAATCTGTATAATTTTAGTAGTTTTTCCAATCCAATATCCTGTTTTGGATGTTTTTTCAGAGGGTTGGAACTAATTAATTATTTTTTAGTTAATTTCTATGGGAAACGTTCGTTTGAGTTATGAGAAAATCGACATACGAGCTCAGTCGCATTAAGCTCGTATCTTGAGGTACCACCGTACTAAACAACCATGGCTGTTATGTTTTTTTCCCCCAAGATAGCAGCGGCTGCGCAAGCAGCGATCAGAGGCTCCGTTTACTTGTGCACTCTTTACATGTGTCTTGTCACGAGTTGTTCGTCAAAATCAGACTTTAAATTCAGCAATAACCGTTTAGACGTATTAAACATTGGTTACCAGTAGCGGAATAAGGTTTGTAGCGACTTTCACCAGGAACATAAAATACCGGAGGAGATTGCGACACTACAGGTGGCCCGATGGTGTGTTATCGGGTCTGGTCGGCGAAAGAAAATGTGTCAGGAAAGAAAACAGAAGTGAGGCTGTCGAGCGGGCCTGTTGTGTAAGCTAGGGAAAAAAAACACTCAAACCTCCGCTGCCGACCATATATCTCTCCAACATCACAAAACGGACGATTTTGGAATTAGAAATCGCTGCTAATCGCCAAGTTTGCGAATGCTCCATAATAATAATCACAGATAAGTGGCTAAACACACAAATACCCGACAGTGGTGGGCTTTGAATGAGCAATGGTATAAAAATAGAACTGGTCTGGTTAGACACTGTTCCCCAGACATCAAATTCACGTTGGTGAGATGCAGACCCTTCTTTCAGCCCAGAGAGATAGCGGTTGTTATCATCACTGGTGCCTACATCCCACCAGACGCTAAGGTAAGTACCGCTCTCTCCCTACTAATGGACACAATAAACAATCACCAGAACGCCTAGCCAAGTGCCGCATAGTTGCAGGGATTGTCATAAGTCGAATCTCAAAACTGCTCTGCCAAAATTTTACCAACACCTGAATTGAATTGTCCAACTAAAGAGGATAAAACTCTGGATCATATCTACCCAAACATCCATGGTGCATACAGAGCCTGTCTTATATCAAGTATTGCATGGCTACGGTCACTGTGGAGAAGACCATCCAGGTGTACCCAAACCGGAAACCGTGGATGACCAACCAGGTCCAATCACTCCTGCTGGCCCGAGATGTAGCCTTCAGATCCGGTTACAGGGCACTCTACAGCGCAGCTCGCGCCAACCTGAAGAGGCATTATGGCTGCCAAAGCAGACTACAAGGGGAAGATAGAAGGACAACTTGACGACCCCCGAACAATATGGCAGAGAATACGGACCCTCACCAACTACAAGGGCCGAGCTGCAACTCCTGCGGACTCAGATGCGACACTAGGACCTAAACGTTTTTGCCCCCAAGCCGTGGACCGGTGGCGCGAGTGGTTAGTGCGTCGGCCTCAAAGCTCTGGGGTCCTGGGTTGAAATCCAAGTCGGTCCACCTGGGTTTCCACCCACATGCCAAAAACATGTATGTTAAGCTGATTGGACACTCTAAATTGCCCCTAGGTATGGGTGTGAATGTGCATGGTTGTCTGTCTCCTTCTGCCCTGCGATCGGCTGGCCACCGATTCAGGGTGTCCCCCGCCTCTGGCCCGGAGTCAGCTAGTATAGGCTTCAGCACCCCCAGCGAACCTGATGAGGATAAAGCGGTTCAGAAAATGAGATGAGATGAGTCCCAAGCTCAACACCCGGTCACACGGCCTCAACCTCCAGTACATCCCACACCAAGCTCGGGAAGAAGCTCCACCCCACTCATTGTGGAGGTAGTAGATGTGAGACGTCTGCTTATTTATCTACAGTGGTAACTCGAGATGCGAGCTTAATTCGTTCCGGGACTGAGTTCGTATGTCGATTCACTCGTAACTCAAATTAACGTTTCCCAGAGGAATTAACTAAAAACAAATTAATTCGTTCCAACCATCTGAATAAAACACTAAAAATAGGATATTGGATTGGAAAAACATTTTTATTTGTTCTAATTAGCCATCTATTAACAAATTAACAAATACCTAGTGGTTTAATAGTACTAAAATGTGTTTAATAGTATTAAAATTAGACGGATTTCGCGGAGGGGAGAGAGAGAGAGACAGAGGGGGGATCTTTTTGCACGGCCACGCGCTCATAACATAACATAAATAAATTTAAATGAACTTCGATTGCGATGCAGACACACTCAAAAATAAGTTTAATCTAACCTTACACTAAACTTAATTCTAATTTTGTTTTAAATTTTTATACATTTCTTCTCCCGGGTTGGCTCTATTTGCCCCGCCTCCACCCTGACTTTCAGATGCAACCTATCGAGGGTTGTTTGCTTGTCTTCCCTTCAAAATATTCCCGAAATGATGCACACAAATGTCCTCACAATAGGATAACGCACGACCACTTGCCAACGAGAAGTAGTATTTACTCCTTTTGTATTAGCGATCACTCCGCCATTCGCACTGACTAACGGGGAAAAAAAAACCTGAAAAAATGCAGTGCTCGTAGAGACATTACACGAGTGAGTTGCGACCAGAAAGACAGTGCCCATGATGTTCTTATGAGCAGCCTCTCGCGTCCGCTGTATGCTAGCATATCAAAATTTGTCAAGTATCTCAAGATAAATATTTGCCCGAAATGTTACTCGTACCTCAAATTGCTTGTATGTTGGGGCACTCGTATGTCGAGGTATTACAGTATTAATATTTAGTGATCATTTGTTTAACATTACTATATATTGATTTTCTATGTGTTTGCTTGTTTGTTGTTGCGTCTATAGACTAAGCGACTGGTGCGACTTGGCGCTGAATGTCTCCAAAACCATGGAACTCATCCTGGACTTCAGACGGAACAAGTCCGCTACGTTCTGCTGACCTCACTTGAACTACTTATCTATTTATTTCTTATTGATTGATTGATTAGTGATTACCGTACTTTTACACCTATAAAACGCACCGTGTGATAGGGGGCAGTCTCATTTGCGGGTATATTTTCTGTTTTACGCTTCGTCCGATAAGGCGCTAGCATGACACTAGGCTAGCGTATGTTATGCTAGCCGCTAGCGTATGTTAGGCTAGGCACTAGCATGTTTTTTAAAGACAGCACGGGCAAAACTAAGTTTGATAATGCTTTATTGAGGTCAAAGGTACACTCTGATCTAAAGAGTTCGGCGTTTAACATACTAGGCCCCACTGTCAATCAGAGTTGGTATTCCAGGAACTTGATTCCAGCTTTGGCGAAAAATCGAACAGTGCTGGCCGACACTTGAGCCCAGTCATCCACAATCCATTGTAACTCGCGACATGCATCACTCCCACGCCTTTGATTCTCCTCGCTGTTATATCGGCATCGACAATTCATTCCAAAACTAAACGTAACTCCTGCGACGCTGCCTGCCCAAACTACAATGTTGGCCATCCGTTAGCAATCTGTTAGCAATCCGTTAGCAAAGCTGTTAAATTGCGTTCGATCCATGGCTTGTTCATTTTCCAAGCGTTCACACCCGCATTCTGTTGTCATTCACTTCAGGCATTTCCTCTGTATAGCTCTAAAATGCTGTTTCTTTGAGTATTGAGAGTGTTTTGAGGTTTAAAAGCACTGCAAGCACACAGAAGTCAATGCCTTGCCACTCCCCTGGGATGTTTTGAATGGATTTACCATAATGCTTGGAATGCGCGGGGAGGCTATTTTTAGGTTGAACGTCCGCTGGGTTGATCGCAAAAAGTAGCGTGTCGGCAAGAAATAAAACCAGTCACTCAAGCGGTCAGGCCCATACAAACATCGAATTTAGTGCACAGATAAGACGCACCGACCGATTGGGCGCATCGACCATTTTAGGGAAAATGTTAGACTTTAAGTGCGCCCTAGGGTTGTGAAAATACGGTACTTATTTATCATTACTATATATTGATTTTTTATGTTTGCTTGTTTTTTTGTTGCGTCCATAGACCCAGTGAGTGGTGCGATTTGGCGCTGAACCTCTCCAAAACCATCTAACACACCCTGGACTTCAGACGGAACAAGCTAGCTCTGCTCTGCTGACCTTACTTGGACTATTATTTATTCATTTCTTACTAATCGATTATTTATTTGTCTGTTTGTTATTATTTGTGCACAACGTGGTGAAAGCTTTAAATCTCATTATACTTCTATAATGACAATGAAAGCATTAAATTGATTCAATTTAATTCAATTAATTTGGGGTAACCTGGCACGAGATATTGATAAAACATATCGAATCCCACAGACGAGGATGGGAAATGCGTGGGGTCACCATTGGATAGGTGCGATTGCCACAGTTCTGTCACTTGATTAGCGACACTGTTCCTCGTTAGACCATTATTTGCAAAGGCAGACCACATTTCAGGCCACAGAGACTTCTGTAGCCTTCAGGATACATGTTTTTACAAACTCCCCATGAGACAATGTCTTGCAGGCCTGCACCAGTGGGTAGCTCTTACAGCTCCATCAGCAATATCACGGTTGCACCTAAAAAGTAGACTGCTGTTTATTCAGACCACTGACCAATTTGTTTAGCTCGTCTTTTCTTATTAACCTTTCAAGTGGTCATACTTGTCTTTATGATGAGTCCCATAGTGTCAATGAATATGAATCTCTTTGGGAACTACAACTTGCTGATTACATACCAAGCACACTGGTTTTGCATTCACTTATGTGAATAAATACTTTTCAACCAATTTTTCCAGGAAAACTCTCCAATCCGTCCGTGTCCACATTTTTTGACAGTGCCATTTTGGTCAGGGTGTTTTGAACGATAACTTTTTGTTTAAGTTTTTGTTCATGTTTACCTGATGGTATAATGAAGGTGCACCCCTGATGAATTTCAATCCTGTGGCAGTCAGAAGCCCGATCCCCAAGGAAGACATCTCCCTGTTTCCCTGCCAGCACCCAGTGTTCATATAGATCCAAGTTCTGAGTGGTGGGAGGGATCAACCAGAAAACCTGTCAGAATGTACAGATTGGTTTATGGCACTTTTACTGAATCAACTGTTAGAGACAAAAATGGCTAATAGCTGAGAATAGGAGGATCTTTGTTGACATATGCAAAGTAGTTGGATGGCAATTAGCATCAAGCATAATAGTGGACAAAAAAGACATGAAATTTAGCAGGCAAAATCATCATCATATAAACACTGAGGTCTGATGATTGGATGACCTTTGAAGAGAAGCCTAAAATTTGTATCGATGAAATTAAGTAATTCAATAAGATTTTTTTTATTAATGAAAATTTAACCAATATCCTATGTGAACCACAAAGCCACAGTCATGCTAAAAGTGCATTGTAGACCAACAACGCATTGTACAGAACGCATTATTTTGATAACCTTTCATAAGGTATTGGCAGTACTGGAATCCTGGCTACACCTGACAAAACTGCAGGACATTTCCAATAAGATTCAGATCTGGGCTTTACGAAGGCCCCATCAACAACTTGACTTTGTTATCTTCAAGTCACTAACTAACCATTTTGGCATTTTGCTTGGCGTAATTGTGTTACAACTAGCTCGGTCGTGGAACGTAGTTGGACCCAAATGCAGGGAAGCAGGTAATGGACGAGTGCGTGGAGTGCTCTAAAAAACATTAATGACTGAGGCAGGGACTTAGAATCAAATAACAAAATCAAACCTGACGGGAAGACAAGGGAAACCGAGGAACATGGAACGGTAACATGGCATGAAGCAAACTGCAGACGATCCCACAAAGACTAACAAACACACAGGGTATAAATAGACAGAAAAGGGTTGTTTACAAAGTACACACCTTATCACATGAGGGAAGGGAAACCATGAGGGACACAATAGGCGAAAAGCATACAAACCAACCAAAACCCCAACTAACCCTAACAGTAGCCCCCCACCCCTTAAGGGACGAATCCCAGACATCCCAAAACCTAGACTAGTATCACCCAAAAAGGAAGGGCGGGAGGGGGCCCCGAGGAGGGCAAGCGTGCTGTCCAAAACGTGAATCAAAGCCGAAAAAAAAAATTGAGGTGGGCAGGGTGAGGTAGGGCATCGAAACATGGTCCAGTCAGTCGGGCAGTTGTCTGGTCCCCCATATTTTATTGTGAAACTCCATGCAGACAATCCTGTCCAATGATTGAACCATGTTTGCACACACGGAGATTTGTTGTCAAATATTAGGTCACTTTAAAAAAAAAAGGACAGACTAAATGTATTTCGGAGCAGACCAAAGAAAGCGAGCTTTATACGTTCCGGGTGTGAATATGCCATACATCTTTACGGATAATGGCTTCTATGTTGGTTAATGGTGTTTCAGCCCATCTCAAGAATCGTTTCATTGTGGATAATAACATTTTTTAAACAGCTTCATCCAGCAACTACACAAAGATTTATCTTTTATTCCGCGGTTGGTTCGCAAATTTTTGGACCAAAACACGTTCTGGGAAACAAAGCATTTGTAGATAATTGTTTGAATAGATAAACGTGGCACCTTCAAACTTCTGGAACTTGCACCCAAGAATGAGGCAGACTTGCAAAGCTTCACAAATCTCTCAGATTTTCTGGCAAATTTATTATTTTCCCATGATTTCTAAGAAAAAAACTGAGGGAAGTGTGCATTTGGATTCATCCCCAGGGCATCCGTCAATTAACTCACAGGTTGTCATTTAACCCATGAGGAGCTATAAACCTAAAACTTCTTTATCAGGATTTTACCAAGTTCTTTAAGACAGTACTTTTGTAATCTTTGATCTAAAAAAAATAGAATTCTCTAAGAATTATTTTCATTGTGGCATTAAAAATCAAATAGTTTCAGTCATCATACCTGACCAATAAGGGCGAGGTATGGTCTTAATTTACATGAAAAGGTGAGACAAAAAATGAAAATTGTATTCTTGTACAGCGTATATGAACTTCTGGCTTCAATTGTACTTTCTGTACTCAAAATAAAGAAAGATCCCCCCTCCCCTATATACAAAAATGTTGATAGCATTTAGATATAGCAATGACAGAGGACAACAACTGCACTGCCATTAATGATGTACCTTGCTTCCTTTTAGGACATGGTGCCAAACAGATGTTCCTCCAAAAGCTATGTGGAAGTCTGTATAGGATCCTTTTACACTCATCAGACAAAACCTGTGCAAGAACACTAATATTACATTTGTGAATAGGCAAAGCAAACAATGAAAACAAAGTTACAATACTACGTTAAGTAACATTACAATCTCTCGGGACAGATCCCCTCGTACAACCCTGTCCACAAATTAAATCAGGGGTCTGCAAACTGGTCCTCGAGAGCCGCTGAGGGTGCAGGTTTTTGTTCCAACCGATCCAACACAAACAGTTTCTGCTGAAACAAGAAACACCTGACTGCAATCCAATGATTGCACTTCTAAGATACCAGATTGGTGGAAAGGTTTCCTCTTATAGGTTGGAACGAAAACCCGCACTCACTGCAGCCCTTTCTGGAATAGTTTAGAGACAACTGCATTAAATGGTGTCAGCGTCCGTACTTGTGCTGTCAAGTGTACTGATGTTATTGTTGTTGGGTTTTTTTCCCCCACATGGGTCGTTCTTCTTCCTTCGAAAGTGAGTGAAAGCCCACATTTTTTTTCCACCTTTCCCAACCCATTGTTTCACTTTTACACTGATTCCGGAGTGCCGTCAATGGCAAATTGGCAGGCAGCCTGACTGTATTGTAAAGGTATGTATGTATTTATGCCATAACTGTCCGACTGGGCTGTACCTGGAATCATTTCATTGTACAATATACAAATTATGTACAATAAACCCTCGATTATTACGGATAATGTAGACCAGACATGGCTGCGATAATCGAAAAACTGCAAAGTAGGATCACCTACCTATTATTACTAACATACGACATGTTTTTGCACCTATACAAAAGTACAAGTACACAAGTGCAATTATCAAGAAGTGCATGTATTAAATATTACAGTTATAATCAGATGAAGACATATCTAAATAGAATTTATATATAAAAATATTGTAAATACTGTATTTACTCGCATATAAGACACCCGCGCGTATAAGCCGCACCCTTAAAATTGCCTTGAATTTTTTTAATTTTAAAATTTCTCGCGTATAAGCTGCCCCCGATTCCCAATTTTCAGATTCATATTCATGGTTTTAAGAGTACAAATGTGTTACTTTGAAGTGGAAATCTTAAGAAAAATCATCACAAGTGGTATTTCTGAGATACTGTATGAATCAAAAGCACATTATTAGGGTCAATAGCATAAGGAAGTTAGTATGCCTGTCTTTGTAAATGCAGAATATCAAATTATTCAATTTGAAAAAAGAAATAAGTCTATCTTGATGAGAACCTGAGGCTTTATAATTACAGAAATTAGCCATATTGCTTCTAATGTCAAACAATTCTTTCGAATCCAATAGTTGTCACTTTCGAACAAGAAATACAACAGGAAAAAAATCAAAGTGGAATTTTGTTTTATTTCGAAATTAATGCTACTCACGTCTGGCCAGTCAGAGCACGTTTAACTAGGTTTAGACGGCAGCGCCCTAGGTAAGATGACTGCGTCAGACTTGGGTAAGATGGCTGTACCCCGAGTGAGCAGTGACGGGAACGTGTTTTTTCACGTTTTATGCAAGATACGTACGTTTTTTTTCTTGAATTTCATTCATAGACGTCAAAATAAATTTTGTTATGCGTCGTCCAGGAGATCACTGGCCAGCCAGCCGCTCAGGACGGCTCACCTCTGACGCCCTCGGCTCGCTGTGGCTTCGCTTTTCAGCCTACATCCCCGCTTCGCAACGGAGAGGTGGCGGTGGCTCCAGTAATGATTCTTCCAAGACACATTGGAAGCATTTTAAACGACGATTCAAAAATCAAACAATGCTGGAAAAGGCTTGGCGTTGGCTTCATCCACGTGGGAATTTGTGCGATTCAGCAAGACCTTGTACTCCTCGGCCTTTCATAATGTTCGTTGCGACATTTTTCGTCTGCGGTGAAATTATTTGCCGCGTCATTCTTCTGCGGTGAAACTCTTCTTCGGAGTGTCATTCATCTGCGGTGAAATTCTTCTGAGTGCCACCCAATTCAGCGCCGAAGAAGAAGCGGAGCAATGAATTATGCCTTTTTTTATCTATTCATTCATTCTATCATCCATTTTGACATTTTTATGAACTTTTTTAATACTAGTAATACTTAATACTTAAAATAAAATCTGCGATGTACTGAAACCACGAAAGTAGAAGCTACAAAGTGGTGAAAGATCACAGTATATGTACAAAGATCATACAACTTTCAATTGAATTCAATTTTCCCCATGAAATGTAAATATATGTAACATGTAAGACAATAATTTAATGTGCTAATAATAAATGTAATACATATTTTATTGTTAATTATTGAGTTTCTACTCGTATTTTCTCGACTTTAATCTTGTAGTAATATTACAAAGTATGACTTTGTTCACTTGATATTGCGATTAAATATATGATTTTATTCTCATACTGTTATTTTTTCGCTCTTTATTTGTGCCTGTACATTCTGTCGTATTGCTAAAATTTAGTTCAACAAATGTTAAGGCAGGGTTTGAGCTTCATCAGCTGGTTACGTGTAAGATAAATAAGAAAAGGTATTGATTGGCCGCTCCCTCAACATTGGTGAAATCTGTTGCAGAAAGAAACTTTTGGAGACAGGGATAATGGTGGCAGATTTCAGACAGGATGGAATGATGGATTGTTGCAGGGAACAATTGAAAATTTTTGTTAAGACTCCAGCCAGCTGGTCAGCACAGGCTTTGAGCACCTTCCCAGGTACTCCGTCTGGGCCAGCAGCCTTCCTGGTGTTCACAGACCGCATTACCAGTCTCACTTCCTGTTCCCGGGACGTCAGTGTATTGCTGCAGGGTGGTGGTGGGGGTGTTGAGACTGGGTCTGATTTGTCAGTCTCAAAGCGGGCAAAGAAACGGTTCAATTCCTCCGCTAGTGAGGCATCTGCGTTAACAGACATATTGTTATTGTAGTTGGTAATATGTCGTATTCCTTGCCACATCTTCTTTGGGTTATTTTCTGTGAAGTGCTCCTCAATTTTCTTAGTATATGCTGCCTTGGCCTTTTTAATGCCTCTTTTCAGCTCAGCTCTGGCAGCTCTATATTTTATCTGGTCCCCTGATCTAAAGGCGGTGTTACGGCATTTGATGGGGTGCCTGTGTCTCATTGGTCATCCAGGGTTTTTGGTTAGGAAAAACCTGTATTCCTTTATTTATAGTGACGTTGTCAATGCAGTTTTTTATGTAAGAAAGTACAGAGTCTGTGTAGTCCTGGAGGTTGTCGTGTACAAAAAGTTCCCAGTTGGTGCGGGAAAAAAAGTCCTGCAGCTGAGAAAATGCGTCCTCGGGCCAAGTTTTTATTATCTTTATTTGTGGCGTTGTTTGCCTCCGGAGTGGAGTTTAAGCGGGGGTGAGAGATAGGCAGAGGTGATCTGATCCAGCTAGGTGAGGGAGGGAAGTGGCTTTATAAGCATGTTTGATGTTAGAATAGACATGGTCAAGAGTTTTGTCTCCTCTAGTATTACAATTTACGTATTGAATAAACTTAGGTAAAAGTCTTTAAACACGCCTTGTTGAAATCACCAGCGACAATAAAAAATCCATCGGGGTGGTCAAGCTGTTGTTTGTTTACAGACGTTAGCAGGAGGTTAAGTGCCGTGTTAACGTTAGCATTCTGAGGTATATAGATAGCCGTTACTATGACGACCGTTAGCTCTCTCGGTAAATAATAGGGCCTACACCGTATTGCCAATAACTCTAAATCCGGGGAACAGTGAGTGTCAATGATCCTACTGTCACAACACCATTCATTATGTATAAACATGCACAGTCCTCCTTTGCTTTTACCTGTTAATTCTTTTGAACGATCGTTCCGAAAAAGCGTTCGGCTAGCTAGCGATACCGCAGCGTCGGGGATATGCGGGTGTACCCACGTTTCTGTGATGAGAATAATATTACAGTTCCTAACAAAGCTGTTGGTAGCAATTCGAAGTTCCAACTCATCCATTTTGTGGGTGATGGATCGGGCGTTGGTCAAAAAGATGCTTGTATCATCACATTTTGCTTTGGGTCTATTCTTTTGGTTCTTAAAAAAATGAAGTTATACTGTTTCAGTAACGGACAAAATTCTTCAGCCAGCAAATTTGAAAGAATCCCAATTCAAACCTTTCTATCAATGATGATTTATTAGATTACCGTTGCACTTTGGGATATTGCATGTCACTGATGGAGTTGGTTGAGTCCCTCTCCTTCAGGTGACGGGGCCACATGTTGTCAATCCAATCAATAAGATCGAGCTAAAAAAGAAAATTTTGTTAAGAAAACTCTCTTTACAATAAAGTATTTCTTGTCAAATAGGCTATGGCCACATTGTGATGGCCGGAGGGTGTGCATGTCAATCACCACAGTTTCCGTTTTTGTTTGTTCCTATTTTGGAAAAACATTTTCACAAACTTTGAATACACTTCAAACCGCAGAAAGAAAGCTACCGTATTTTCACACCCATAGGGCGCACTTTAAAGTCTAAAATTCTCTCAAAAATGGACTGGGCGCCCAATCAGTCGGTGCGCCTTGGTTATGCACTAAATTCAAAAAAAATTATGACTATGACTGACTGGTTTCATTTCTTGCCGACACTGCTACTTATTGTGATCAACCCAGCAGACGGTCCTCCTAAAAATAGCCTCCCCGCGTATTCAAAGCATTACAGTTGAATCCATTCAAAACATCCCAGACCAATGGCATGCCAGTTCACATCCGTGTGCTTATAGCGCTTTTAACCCTCAAAACACTCTCAATACTCAAAGAAACAACACATTAGACCTATACAGTGAAAGCCCTGATGTGAATGACAACAGAATGCGGGTGTGAACACTTGGAAAATGGAATGAAGCCATGGATCGAACACGATATAACAGTGAGGAGAAACAGCTTTGCGAACTGCTTGGGAGTGCTCAATGTCAGATGCCATAGTAGTTCCACACAAACACGGGCAGGCAGCGGCACACGAGTTACGTGACAATTTGGAATGGATTGTCAATGCTTGGGCTAAAGTCCCAGCGAGCATTGTAGTTTGAGCTTTCATCAAAGCTCGAATCACTATAGGAAAACCCACGGTGACAACTCTGAAGGATCTGCGGAAGCAGTCCTTCCTGCAATGAGGGTGCAGCAGTCTATTGCTGAAAGTGCTTCGGAGGGACTCCACAGACTCATGCAGGGTGTGGGAGGTGCTGTCCATGATGGACATCATCCTGGTCAGCATCCTCTGGTCTCCCACTTCCTCCACAGAGTCCAAAGGACAAGCCAGAACAGAGCTGGCCCTCCTGACCAGCTTATTCAGCCTGTTCCTGTCCCTCTCCGTGCTCCCGCATCCCCAACAGACCACTGCATAAAACACTGTAGATGCCACCACAGTGTCGTAAAAAGTTCTCAGCAGTGTCCTGCACACTCCAAAGGACCGTAGACTCCTCAGTAGGTAGAGGCGGCTCTGGCCCCTTTTATACAGGGCATCTATGTTTATGGACCAGTCTAGTTTGTTGTGAACACCCAGGTACTTAAAATTCTCCATGATTTTAATGTCTGTACCCTGGATGTTCACCTGAGTGGTCTGTTGAGGATAGCTCCGAAAATTGATGACCATTTCCTTTGTCTTACTGGTCTTGATGTAGAGGTGGTTTTCCCTACACCAGTCAACAAAGGCTGTGATGACTCCCCTGTACTCTATGTTGTTCCCATCCATCACTCGTCCAACAATAGCGGTGTCGTCAGAGAACTTCTGGAGGTGGCAGGTGTCTGTATTATGTTTGAAGTCTGATGTGTAGAGGGAGAAGAGGAGTGGGGAGAGCACTGTGCCATGTGGGGCCCCCGTGCTACAAGCTACCACATCAGACATACAGTCCTGGAGTCTCACATATTGTGGTCTGTCAGTGAGGAAGTCAATGATCCATGCGGCTAGGTGGTTCCTTATTCCAGCCTCTTCCAGTTTCCCTCTCAGTGGGACCGGCTGAATGGTGTTGAACGCACTGTAGAGGTCAAAAAACATCATTCTCACCGTGCTTCCTGTGTTCTCCAGGTGTGAAAGAGACCTGCATCAGGTAGGTGGTAGCATCTTCCACACAAATGCCTGGACGATAGGCGAACTGCAGAGGGTCCAGCTCTGCATTCATCAGGGGGCTGAGGTGATTGAGGATGATTCTCTCCAATGTCTTGATCAGGTGAGAGGTTAATGCTACCGGCCTGAAGTGGTTTGGCTCCCTGGGGTTCGCAGTCTTTGGAACTGGGACCACACAGGAAGTTTTCCACAAGGAGGGGACCTTCTGCAGACTGAGGCTGAGGTTGAAAAAATGCAGAATCACTTTGCCAAGCTGATCCGCACAGTCTCTCAGTAGTCTGGAGCTGAGGCCGTCTGGACCGGTAGCCTTCTTTGCTTCGATCTTCTTTAGCTGTTTTATCACCTGATCGACAGTAATGCAGAGACCGGTGGAAGAGGGGGAGGAAGAGGAGGAGGAAGAGGAGTAGAAAGAGGGGGGAGAGTTGTTTCTTGTCTGGGGGGTCAGGGGAGTGGGGGCAGGACTGAATCTGTTAAAGAACTGATTCAGTTCATTGGCCCACTCCCTGTTTCCGGACTCCGGGTCTCTCTCACTGTTGCCTCCATGGCCCAAAATGGTCCTCAAGCTCCTCCAGACCTCTTTGGTGTTGCCTCTCTGGAGTTGGTTCTCTAGCTTCCTCCTGTAGATGGTCTTTCCCTTCCTTATCTCTCTCTTCAGCTCCTTCTGGACCATTTTGGATCATACTTCCCCATGTACTTTGCATTGTACTTTGTGCCTTTTGCTTTGTTGTTTTTAGGACCTTTGCGACCCGACTCCACCCGTCGCGTGGCTTGATTTTTTTTGTGCTAGTCCTGGACGTCTTTGGAGCCGTTCATGGACGCGGGATCAGCTGTGAGCAGTGGACGACAGCGCCGGGAGAAGAGGCGACGCTCCAGACCGAGCATTCCATCATTGTTTTGGGAGTGTGAGATATCTCCTCGGTCAGATGGGGAAGCTGTCGGTGCTTGCCGGGCAGCAACGGAAGAGTTGTGAGCTTCACCCCCCCCCATCCGCTGCTGCTGATCGGGTGATAGGACATCTTCAAGTCAGTCAAAAGCCTTTATTGTCATTATACAACAGCTGCGTACAAAAATAGTGGTGCTACTCCACAAAGTGCGTGTTTCCCAATAAAAACATAAATAAGAATAAGATAATATTTTACAATCTAAGATATTGCACATTGTTATTGCACACCCCGAAGTTATTGCACAGAAGGGATTGTGTGTCGTGCTAATGCAAGTTCAGAGCCCTGATGGCGCTGGGAAAAAAACTGTCCCTAAGTCTATTTGTCCGTCTTTTGTGAGACCTGTAGCGTCTGCCAGAGGGCCGCAGTGAATGCTCTTACATTGTCAATGCAATTACAAACTCACTCTCTCTCTCATGATTATAATTTTGAGAGCGAGAGATTACCTGGTTGATCGCTTTCAACAGTAAACTCTCTGTCTGTCTCTCTCTCTCCCTCTCTCTCTCTCATGATTATAATTTTGAGAGCGAGCGAACCCGTCGACGACGAAACGTCCGTTCGACGAAATGTCCGGCGGCGAATCCGTCGACCAAACGTCCGTTCGACGAACTCCGTCAACCTAACGTCCGTCGACCAAACGTCTTTCGACGAAACGACCGGGTACCTTCCTTGCCACATCTTTGGGTTATTTTCTGTGAAGTGATCCTCGTATATGCTGCCTTGACCTTTTTAATGCCTCTCTTTAGGTCTGCATTGGCAGCGTTGTATTGTAACTTGTCCCCTGACCCTGCTAACGTTAGCATCCGGTGGGATTTAAACAGCCATTACAATGACTACCGTTAGCTCCTTTGGTACATAGAAAGGCCTGCACAGAACTGCCAAGAGCTCTAAATCACGAGAACAGTGAGTGTTAATGATCCTTTTGTTGCAGGACAAGTCGTTGTGTATGTACACGCAACCTCCGTCGACCCCATTTCAGGAGTAACCTTGTCCCATTTCCGGAGTTTATCCGGAGTGAATGCGATTCATGCAAAATCGATACGCACTGAAGTCGCACAAGACAAATCATTCGTCAGAACTTGTAACTCGGATGATTCACAATGCACTCGTGTTACCGAATTCTTCCAGTTTACAGTGCAGTTGAATCAAGATGGTGGTAGCTGTAGCGATGGTGTGAATTTCAAGGCTTTTAAATTGGAAATTTGGTACTTTTTAGAACTGGTTGCTTCCCCAAAAATTTAAGTGACAATTTTTTGGGATTTCCGGAGTTTCGGGAGGCTGTCCGGAGTCCCGGAGTTTGCCTTGCATTTCCTGGTAAACTCCTGAAATTCCGGAGTAGTTGACAGCTCTGGATATTGTAGGTTTGTTGGTAATCTATTGTGATGGATATATCGCATCTCCTACCGAGAGTAATTAAATCCTGGCGACTGTAGAAAACTTTTGCCTCGCAGATGTTCGTAAATAACAATAATACTGAGAAAACAAAGCACCAAACTGGAGAACAAAGAGCCGCTGCACCCGTGCACGCCACCATCTTGAATTTATTCTTAAGAGGATCTAGGCAAGAGAGACGATCAGATACAGACTACGGAGGGACTGTGCGGATCGGCTTGAAAGAGTGATTCTGCATATTTACCCTCAGTCTTAGTCTGCAGAAGGTCCCCACCCTGCGGACTTCCTGTGTGTGGCTCCAATTTTTTACCTTGGTCTACAATGTTTCTGTATCTGTGCTTGCTACTGTCTAACTACTGCAACCAAGGGAATTTCCCGAATACGGGATGAAATAAAGGTCTACAGAAACTGAAAGCTGTTCGGGGGCTGCGTACATCAACTTTCATCTTAGATCGGTGAGAAAAAAAAATATTTGTGAATAATTTGGGGGGATTACTTAATTCCTGTTAATAAAACTTTGATGAGAACGATTTCATAATGTTAATATAGGTGACATAGTTTTAAATTAGAATATTTTAAGATAGTGGTGTGCCTTGAAATTTTTCAATGCAAAAAGTGTGCCGCAGCTCAGAAAAGCTTGCGAAACACTGATCAAGACAGCGTGTCCTGGGTCAGCCCCGGGCCTCCTCTCAGTGGAACGTGACCAGTACACCTCATGAGGAAACTCTAATCCAAATCCCCCCCTAGAAGACCAAGCTTCTCACCCACTCTCTAAGGGAGATGCCGGCTGAAATTCATTCCGGTGTCTTATATCCAGGATCTCGTAATTTCAGTTAGAACTACAGCTAGTAATTATTCTGGGTGAGTGTAGGAATGTAGATTGACGGGTAAAACAAGAGTGTTACCTTTCGGCTCAGCTCCCTTTCACCACAATGGACCGATACAGAGTCTGCTTTCGAGAGGCCAGTCAAACAAGACGCCACCACAAAATTCAGAGCTCTTATAAACTCTGAGTGGATCTCATCCACCTCCTGGGCTTTTGCCACCAATTAGTTATTTTTGTTATTTTTATTTTTTGAACCACCTCAGTGACTTCAACCCCAGAGATAGGAGAATCCGCTTCAGTGTCCCCGGACTTTTCTTTCTCAGGGGAAGGCGACATGTTAAGGCAGAGGTCGTCAAAGTATTCGGTCACCAACTAGCTACATGCTGAGACGATGTCTGCAACACCACATTCCCACCTTACACAATGTTGATGGTGTACGGAAACAAAATGTCAGGCCCCGGACCAGACTGGTGGCTGGTTGTGCCTGCCATCCATTCACAGGCACAGACCCTAATGACTCAAGCGCTACCAGGTGTGATTCATCAGCCAGTGAGGAGTATTTAAAGCCACCGAGAACATGAACACGCTGCTGGATCGTCTTAATCAGTTTACGGATCATGACCACGATTAGCCCCACGACCACGGACCACGATCTCGCTCCCACGTATATTGTAACCTTTGCTACGGACCCCACTACGTAATCCTCAGGTACCGACCTCCCTGCCACGACTAACGACTCACCTACGCTACTCCCTTTTGTGCCTTTGCCCGTCTTTTGGACGCTTTCAATAAACAGAAAGTTCCACATCCAGCTTGCTGTCCTGGCCTGCTTTGGGGTCCTCAGTCCTCGATCGTAACACAAAAGCAAAATAAAAATTTCCAAATCTGGAAAGACAAACCAGAAGCCCTGTTTTAGCCATTATAAATTATCTAAAGATGGGAAGTGAATGATATGGGTCCTATTCTGCCATAAGTGCTAAGCGTTGCACTGAACCATCTCTCGAGTACACACTACCAAGCTTTTTACATGCGGCTACAGTACTATATTTTCGGGGGGGTCATTTTGGATAGAACCGAAAACTAAATTTTTAGTGTCAGTTTTCATCCACCAAATTTTCTGTGAATTTGTACTAAATAAGTGTCAAGAGAAGCTCTATAAACCTAGGTCCAATGTGGCAAATAATAATCAGCGAAAACCTGGAGGAATTAAAGGAGGCAAATTTCCTTCTTTGTACACACCGTAGAAGGTCTCTTCACCAGGTTTTCCAGCTTTGTGTTGCTAAACTCCAGGCTGGTGGCATTGTAGAGCTTCTCTCGCTGAGGTGAAGATGTCTCATAGTACCGTGTCCACTGGGCCATGGACATCTCTAGCTCCTTCTGCGTGCTTACATCCATGACATCAATAATACGTCTGCTCCCTTGAGGAGAATGGGAATGGGGGGAAAAAGCTTAAAATATAAAATTGTTAACAAACTACTGACAGCTACTATCAAAGTTTCGATGTGTACTTTTTGGTGCATAGTGTGTGGTACAGAGATTTAAAATACTCACTGTACATGTGTAAAACTTAACTTGAGCCAATACATCTGTTATACAGAAAACATTTATTTTGAATAAGACCATTATAGACCATTAATTTTTCATATGTCTGGGCATACTGACAACCTCCCTGAGTACAGAGAGGACCAGTGTGAGCAACATCATAAATGCTTGCGATGGGCACACACCAGTATCACACCTACCATAAGCAGGTGCATGTCTACATATCGGTCATTCTTGGCCAATTGTTCCACTTATTAATGATTGAAATTCTCCGTAATAAGCGATAATAAACTGTAAAAACGCAACACGGGACATATTTACTCACATAGGGCGCGCTAAAGTCTAGTTTTTCTCAAAGTGGACGGGATGCCATAAGCCTTTTGTATGCACTAAATTCAAGATTCAGTAGATGTCGCTGTATGACGCTGAAAGTTTGACTGTCTGGATACCTTGCTTGCTGACGACACAATATTTATAGAGTGAAAAGGCGAAAGTGACAGACGCACGTGCCAATATCATGCTCAAAGCATGACAATAATAGCAGTCGATGATGCTGTTTTCCTCTGCTACCGAAATGGGTAAAACGAGATCGGTTTTACAAAAAAAACACACTATTTTTTTTCCCGTACAAAAGTTGTTATACGGCGTACACAAATTGAAATGATCAAAAAATGCATACCTAATTTTCTTGCATATAAGCCACCCGCTTAAAATTGCCTTAAAATCATTGAATTTTACAATTTCTCGAGTATGATTCACAATTTTCATGGTTTTAATAGGGAGTACAAATGTGTTACCGTATTTACTCGCATATTAGCCGCTTTTGTTGGACAAAAAAAATGATGAATGAATTGAGGGTACGGCTTATATGCGCATAAAAACACGACTTGCAAAAAAATGCAATTTGACGGCGCCGTGACACGATGACGCGACACGACGACGTCACTTCAAAATGACGCCCATGCGTGTACCGTGACGTCAAGACGCAAGCGAATGCCGATACGGTCATTTATTTCAATATAGAGAAAAGATAAACAGATAAAACCCAAAACTAAATTTATTTCGACATCTATGAATGAATTTCATGAAAAAAAACATAGCTTGCATAAAACGCAAAATGTTCCCGTCACTGCTCGCTCGGGGCACGGCCCTTTTAATGAGGTCGGGGCGCGGCCATCTTAGCGAGGTCGGGGCGCAGCCATTTAAGGGATGTTGGGGCGCAGCCATCTTAGTGAGGTCGGCGCGCTGTCGTCTAATTTTTTTTCGCCAGACGTGAGTAGCCTTGATTTTGAAATAAAACTAAATTCCACCTTGATTTTTTTTTCGTTTTATTTCTTGTTCGAAAGTGACAACTATTGGAGTAATTTGAACCATCGAAAGAATTGAGATCTTTTGACATTAGAAGCAATATGGCTGCCACAACATCTTAAACTTCTGGTAAGAAAATTGTAATTTCTGTAATTAGAAAGCATCCGGTTCTCATCAAGATACCGTATTTTCACACTTAGAAAATGCACCGTGTGATAGGGCGCAGTCTCATTTTAAAAATTTTAGACTTTTAAATGCGCCCTATAAGTGTGAAAATACGGTATTTCCTTTTTCAAAATTAATTATTTTATATTTTGGATTAACAAAGACAGGCATATTAACTTCCTTATTTTATTGACCCTAATTATGTGCTTTTGATTCATACAGTATCTCAGAAATACCACTTGTGATTATTTTTCTTAAGATTTTCCCTTCAAAGTAACCTATTTCTACTCCCTATTAAAACCATGAATATGGAGGTGCAAATTGGGAATCGGGGGCAGCTTATATACGTAAATAGTAAAATTTAACAATTTCAAGGTAACTTTCAGGGTGCGGGTTATACGTGTGTGCGGCTTATATGCGAGTAAATACGGTGCTTTGAAGGGAAAATCATCACAAGTGGTATTTCTGTGTGAATCAAAAGAACATTATTAGGGTCAATTAAATAAGGAAGTTAATATGCCTGGCTGTAAATTCAAAATATTAAATTATTCAATTTGAAAAAAGAAATAAGTCTATCTTGATGAGAACCTGATGAGACTGCGCCCTATCACACGGTGCGTTTTATAAGTGTGAAAATACGGTATCTTGATGAGAACCGGATGCTTTTTAATTACAGAAATTACATTTTTCTTACCAGAAGTTTAAGATGTTGTGGCAGCCATATTGCTTCTAATGTCAAAATATCTCAATTCTTTTGATGGTTCATATCACTCCAATAGTGGTCACTTTTGAACAAGAAATGAAACAAACAAAAAACTCAAGGTGGAATTTTGTTTTATTTCAAAATCAAGGCTACTCTCGAGATACGAAAACAATCCAAGGTACGAAATCCCCCCAAAAGTAAATCTGTAATTCCTTATCCGTTATTTTATTTTGAAATTGTCACGGCTGCATTGATTCTCACTTTAGTACCTCGCTACACTCTACTGGGGTCTCATTGGATGTCTCACAACAACCAATACAGTAATGCCTCGAATATCGCGGCTTCAAATTTCACGGCTTCACAACATCACAGATTTCTTTTTCTGCTTGCTACTAGGACTCGGCAATGAAGTTTAAAAATATATATACAGTAATTTGAGATAAGAGTAAAATTTCAAGCAAATATTTATTGGATTGGATTGGATAACTTTATTCATCCCGTATTCGGGAAATTTCGTTGTCACAGTAGCAAGAGGGTGAGGATGCAGAAATAGGAAAGGCATTTTAGACATAAATAGATAGGTAATAAGTAAGTTAATAAATAAAAACATGAATAAATATATAAATAAATAAGCGTGTTGCTGAAATATATATATACGCATACGTGTACAGACAAATATACATACATACACATACATATATATATAAACACATACATACATACACATAGATGTACATGCATGCATATGGTAGGTCTTAACACTGGTCAGGATCCTCCGCTCTCCAACTTCCTCTACAGAGTCCAAAGGACAGCCCAGAACAGAGCTGGCCCTCCTGACCAGCTTATTCAGGCTGTTCTTGTCCCTCTCCGTGCTCCCGCATCCCCAACAGACCACTGCATAAACCACTGTAGATGCCACCAGTGTCCTGCACACTCCAAAGGACCGTAGACTCCTCAGTAGGTAGAGGCGGCTCTGCCCCTTTTATACAGGGCATCTATGTTTGTGGACCAGTCTAGTTTGTTGTCGAGGTGAGACACCCAGGTACTTAAAATTCTCCACGATTTCAATGTCTGTACCCTGGATGTTCACCTGAGTGGTCTGTTGAGGATTCCTCTGAAAATTGATGACCATTTCCTTTGTCTTACTGGTCTTGATGTAGAGGTGGTTTTGCCTACACCAGTCAACAAAGGCTGTGATGACTCCCCTGTACTCCAGGTTGTTCCCGTCCGTCACTCGTCCAACAATAGGGGTGTTGTCCGAGAACTGCTGGAGGTGGCAGGTGTCTGTATTATGTTTGAAGTCTGATGTGTAGAGGGAGAAGAGGAGTGGGGAGAGCACTGTGCCTTGTGGGGCCCCCGTGCTGCAAGCTACCACATCAGACGTACAGTCCTGGAGTCTCACATATTGTGGTCTGTCAGTGAGGAAGTCAATGATCCATGCGGCTAGGTGGTTCCTTACTCCAGCCTCTTCCAGTTTCCCTCTCAGTAGGACCGACTGAATGGTGTTGAACGCACTGGATAGGCCAAAAAACATCATTCTCAGCGTGCTTCCCTTGTTCTCCAGGTGTGAAAGAGACCTGTGCATCAGGTAGGTGGTAGCATCTTCCACACCAATGCCTGGACGATAGGCGAACTGCAGAGGGTCCAGCTCTGCATTCATCAGGGGGCTGAGGTGATTGAGGATGATTCTCTCCAATGTCTTGATCAGGTGAGAGGTTAATTACCGGCCTGAAGTGGTTTGGCTCCCTGGGGTTCGCAGTCTTTGGAACTGGGACAACACAGGAAGTTTTCCATAAGGTGGGGACCTTCTGCAGACTGAGGCTGAGGTTGAAAATATGCAGAATCACTGCCAAGCTGATCCGCACACTCTCTCAGTAGTCTGGAGCTGAGGCCGTCTGGACCGGTAGCCTTCCTTGCTTCGATCTTCTTTAGCTGTTTTATCACCTGATCGACAGTAATGCCGAGGCCGGTGGAAGAGGGGGAGGAAGAGGAGGAGTAGAAAGAGGGGGGAGAGTTGCTTCTTGTCTGGGGGGTCAGGGGAGTGGGGGCAGGACTGAATCTGTTAAAGAACTGATGCAGTTCATTGGCCCACTCCCTGTCTCCGGACTCCGAGTCTCTCTCACTGTTGCCTCCATGGCCCGAAATGGTCCTCAAGCTCCTCCAGACCTCTTTGGTGTTGCCTCTCTGGAGTTGGTTCTCTAGCTTCCTCCTGTAGATGGTCTTTCCTTTCCTTATCTCTCTCTTCAGCTCCTTCTGGAATATTTTCAGACTCTCTTTCTCTCCAGACCCAAAAGCCATCTTCTTGTTGTTCAGGAGGGCCCTTAGATCCCTGGTGACCCACGGCTTATTGTTGGAGAAACAACGCACCTTCTTGGAGGGTACAATGTTCTCAACACAGAAGTTAATATAATCTGTGATGCAGTGGGTCAAGCTGTCAATGTCTTTCCTAAGTGAATTGCACAGCACCTCCCAGTCAGTGGTCTCAAAACAGTCCCTCAGTACCATGCTGGTCCCTCTTTGTATGATCCTCGTGGTAGGTTTTATTTTCCTCACCATAAGGATGTAGGTGGGGATCAGATGGACCAGGTTGTGGTCTGAGCGGCCCAGTGGGGGCAGGGGGACTGAGCTGTATGCCTCCTTTGTGTTGGCATACAGCAGGTCCAGAGTTTTTTGTTCCCTGGTGTGGCACTTCACATACTGAGTGAAGGTGGGGAGAGTAGAAGCCAAGGGAACATGGTTAAAATCGCCAGACATAAGAAGGAGAGACTGGGGGTGTGACGTCTGCAGTCGGGACACAGTAGCGTGAAGCAGCTCGCGAGCGACTGCCGGATCGGCCAAAGGAGGTATATATGCAGTTATTACGATAACGTGCGAGAACTCCCGGGGGATGTAAAACGGCCTGATGCTAACAGCTACTAGCTCAATATCTCGAGTGCAAAGTTGCTCCTTCACAGTAAAATGCCCGGGGCTGCACCATCTACTATTAAAAAAAACAGCTAGTCCCCCACCTTTCTTCCTACCGCTCTCCTCAGCATCTCTGTCCGCCCTCACCAGCTGAAAGCCATCCAAGGAGACGGAAGAGTCTGCTGTTAGTTCATTCAGCTAGGTCTCCGTGAAGCACGTAATGCAGATTCTCCGATAATGTCGTTGTTGTTTGGTAAGCGCTGTTAGCTCTTCCATCTTATTGGGGAGAGATCTTACGTTCCCCATAATAATAGATGGAATGCTGGGTCTGAAGCGTCGCTTTCTCTCCTGACATTTTCGTCCAGCTCTGCATCCTTTTCTCTTCCTCTTTAACTCCGCGGGGAGGTCCAGGTGCAGAGGAATCCAGGTGTTGCGTAGCGCTAACAGCTGATCCTTTGTGTAAGACAGGGGAGGCATGACTGAGTGGGTCAAAAATTTAATGTCCAGAATTTGCAAAGATAAACTAAACTAATAGATCAAAGACTGCCTCTCGCACAACTCGAGTCTTGGAGTAGAGTCTTGAAAGTAAAGTTTTAAAACATTAAAGTATGGAATATAATATATAAAGTAAAGTAACAAGTAAAATCTTAAGAGACAATAAAACGTAAAAATAAAGGATAAAAAAGCATTAAAAACACAGAATACGAGTGAGGGTTTAGGGAGCTACTGCAACAAGCAGCCGCTTTAAACGGCGCCTATGATGTTTAGAGATTATCTTGAGATACGAGAAAATGTTGATATACGAGCATCTAGTGGACGCAAGAGGCTGCTTATAAAAACGTCTGTTCACAACTCCCTCGTGTAATGTCTCTACGAGCACTGAGCGGAGCGTTGCATTTCTTCCAGTGTTTTTTTTCCCCGTTAGTCAGTGCAGAATGGTGGAGCTTGCTCGCCAATACGAGAGGATTACTACTTCCCGGGCAAGTTGGCAAGTGGCCGTGCGTTATCCTATTGTGAGGACATTTGTGTGCATCATTTTGGGAATATTTTGAAGGGAAGACAAAAGCAAACAACCCTCGATAGGTTTCATCTGAAAGTCAGGGTGGAGGCGGGGCAAATAGAGCCAACCCGGGAGAAGAAAAGTAGAAAAATTTAAAACATAATTAGAATTAAGTTTTGTGGAAGGTTAGATTAAATTTATTTTTGAGTGCGTCTGCATCATAATCCAAGTTCAGTTAAATTGTTTTGTTGTTACGAGCGCGTTGCCGTGCAAAAAGTCTCTCTCTCTCTGTCCTCTCTCTCTCCCCTCCACGAAATCCGTCTAATTTTAGTACTATTTAACACATTTTAGTAGTATTAAACCACTAGTTATTTGTTACTTTGTTAATAGATGGCGAATTAGAACAAATAAAAATGTTTTTCCAATCCAATATCCTGTTTTTGGTGTTTTTTCAGAGGATTCGAACAAATTAATTTGTTTTTAGTTCATTTCTATGGGAAACGTTCATCTGAGTTACAAGCAATGTTCCCTCTAAGCTGCGCGCGTGCGCAATTGCGCACTACTCTCGTCTTCTCTGCGCAGCAGCAATCATATGGCGTGCAGTATATATTTTTTTACCCCTTTCCCCATGATGGCGCCGTTTAAGCGGCAGCCAGTGGCAGTAGCTCTGTCCACTCTTATGTTTTTCATGTTTTACATGAAAAATTAGAGGGAACATTGACATGCAGCTGCTTGTGGCAGGTGTGATACTGGTGTGCCCATAGCGAGCAATGATGTCGTGACCGGATGATTCGCCTTAAGACGTTTTGCCGACGGACGTTTGACAGACGGACAGGTCGCCGAATGAACGTTCGTTCAAACAGCGTTTAATGATTAAATACAAATACTAGTATTTGTTAGTTTAATGATTAAATACAAATACTAGTATTTGTTAGTTTAATGATTAAATACTAGTATTTGTATTTAATCAGTAAACGCTATTTTCAGCTGGATTTGACCGAATTTGAGAGCATTTTGAGCCGTTCGGCGAATGGACGTATATGGACGTTTTTTTGCCTCAATCACGACATCATCGCGACATTTTACCGAGGAATTCACTTCCCTGGGCTCGGTTCTAATGTCCAAAGAGCTCCAGTATTTGTATTTAATCATTATACGCTGTTTTTGGCTGGATTTGACCGAATTTGAGAGCATTTTGAGCCGTTTGGCGAATGGACGTATATAGACGTTTTTTTGCTTCCATCGCGACATTTTACCGAGGATTTCACTTCCCTGGGCTCGGTTCTAATGTCCAAAGAGTTCCAGTATTTGTATTTAATCATTAAATGCTGTTTTAAGATGGATTTGACCCGATTGCTGTCATTTTACGGCTCGGTTCTGCTGCATCTGCCCGCCCAAGAGTGCTTATTCCCGGGCTGCCATGCCCGCCCAAGAGTGCTTATTCCTGGGCTGCCATTGATGGTAGACTAATAAATTGAGAGTGATGAGTGGCAAAGGGAAATGAATCATTGATTTTTACTATAATTTGGATAAAGCCGGCGGCGGGCCGGATTAAAAATCCTAACGGGCCCTATATGGCCCGCGGGCCGAGGTTGAAAAACTTGTACACACACGATCCGGGAGCGGGGCGAGCGCACGAATCCTGTTTCGGCGAAACCTCCGTTCGGCGGAACGTCCATTCGGCGACCTGCCCGTCTGTCAAACGTCCGTCGGCGAAACGTCTTTAGGCGAATCATCCGAGTACCGATGATGTCGCTCACACTGGTACTCAGTGCGTTCAGGGAGGTTGTCTTTCTGCCCAGACCAACGAAAAATTAGAGGGAACATTGGTTACAAGTAAATCGACATACGAGCATTAAGCTCGTATCTCGAGATACCGTATATATACTTATTTGTTTTTTTGTTTTGTTTTAAATAGTGGTGACGCTACTTTGCGGTTTTTCGTTTATCGTTTATGTCTGGTCTACATTAATCGTGATAATCGAGGGATTACTGCATCCATGTTTCAAGATTCTCTCTAATGTACTTTTGACCGCTGTTCGTCGTCACGTAGTTCTGACTGTGATTTTTTGTTGAGTTTTTCCAAGTGTGGATAAAGCAGCTGCTTCTGTTTTTATCATCAAGCCGCCCCAAAAAATTACCAGTGCAAATGAAAAGAAGTAGTCAGCGAGGAGGACAATGATGAGTTGCTTGAGGGGCACTAAAACTAACTCTCTCTAGTTAATGGAACAATCGGCAAGAAAGTGGGCGAGGAGGAAGCAGTGAGCATTCCAGCAGCAAAAATCAAAGAAATGCAGGAGAAATTTCACGGACTTTATGTTTTCGTGGAAAAAAACATCCAGAAAAAGTGTTCATGAGTTGTGCGATCGCCCACTTTGACAACGTTTGTCTGTTGCATTATAGGAACATTATTAAAAGTCGTCTGGATATATATTTTTTTCAAAACGTCCGTCAACCGAAGCACTGAAGAAGGGCCACTTAAATCCAAACAGGTAAAAACCAGCATCGACTAATTAAATGAGTGAAAAGTCGAATTCCAAAGAAACCATTAAACGTTAGTTTGTTGTTGATTACTGTTGTTAACGTTGTTGTTTGAATTCTTAATGTTGCGTTTATGAGGTGTGTTTATGTTCGTGTTTGTGTGCTCTCTCTCTCTCTGTTGCCTACCGTTAGCTTCCTCTTGTTCCCATGCCTTTCAACACGCATGGTTGTTATTCATTTTATTTTAATAAATCTTTTTATTATAAATTTCTCTAATTTTTGTGTTTCTCACACCTTTCCTACAAAATTGGGACACATTGACCAATTCTGAAGAGTTTAATTGGTAGTTGTGTGAGGGCCGTGGAACGAATTTGAGAATTTAAATATAAAGTAACGTTCTACTTACGAAATTTTAAACTTACGAAACAAGTTCTGCAACCAATTAATTTCGTAAGTAGAGGTACGACTGTAGTGCTGGGAGATCCAAAACCCCCTCAAATATACTCTGAGACTGAGATCTGGGGTTATTGCACAAAACGAGTGTAAACGATTAAATCTGTTAATATTAGTGATTGCCCTGCAATTGGCTGGCAAGAGGCTACCTATGTAATCGATCCCGAATCGATTGCCACGCTAAAGTCGCACAATAGGAATCATTTGTCAGAACTTGTAACTCGGATGATTCACAATGCACTCGTGTTATCGAATTCATCCGGTTTACAGTGCAGTTGAATCAAATGCGGAAGTAAGATGCGGAAGCGGTGGCAGGGGTGAGAATTTCTAGGCATTTAAATTGGAAGTGTTAGTTTTTCGAAATGGTTGCTTAAAAAAATTTAAGTTACAATTTTTGGGAATTTCCAGTTTGCATTACTTGTCCGGAGTAAACTCCAGAAATTCCGGAGAAGTTGGCAACTCTGCTGTCAAGGAGGCAACCCCAGAACCCACTGGTGGACACCGGCGGCAACGGATGCCTCAGGCTGACGAAGGAGTCCCATCGGGCCTTATTGGCCCACGGGACTCTGGAAGCAGCTGACGGGTACCGACTGGCCAAGCGGCAGGCAGCTCTGGTGGTCTCTGCGGCAAAAACCCAGCCTTGGGACGAGTTTGATGAGGCCATGGAGAATGGGAGTTCACCCAACCAGTGTACATTAGCTTTGCGGACTTGGAAAAAACGTTCGACTATGTCACCCAGGGAGTCATTCCGTCCGTATGGGGTTCCCTCATACGTGGGGTTCCACTCCCTCTATGACCGGTGTAAGAGTCTGGTCCGCGTAGGCGGAAGTAAGCCGGATCCGTTTCCAGTGACGGTTGGACACTGGGGTGGCCTATGTCACTGATTCTGTTCATAACTTTTATGGAGAGAATATTTAGACGCAGCACTGGTGTTGAGGTGGTCCGGCTTCTGTTGGCTTTATCAAGCCGTGATCTCCAACTCTCACTGGAACGTTTCACAACCAAGTGTAAAGCGGTCGGAAAAGGCGGCATGCCCCTCTTGGTCAGGTTGAGGTCCTTCCAAGTGGAGGAGTTTAAGTATCTTGGAAGTGAGGGAAGAATGGAGCAGGAGATCGACAGGCGGATCGGTGCGGTGTCTGCAGTGATGCAGTCCATCTTGGTGAAGAAGGAGCTGAGCTGAAAAGCGAGGCAGTCTATTCACCGGTCGATCTAGGTTCCCACCCTTTTTGGCAAACCTTTTGGTGAGCCTTATATTCATTTTTGACAGCGGTGATTTTGCTCAGAAACTGACCCATTAATGCCAGTGTTTTTAGAAATGCAGTTCTTTGGATGTTGTTCTAGGTTCTTTTGCTACCTTCGCGATTAACACTCTTGGAAAAAAAAGACAATAGCCTACATGTTTCTATTTCTACAAACTGTTCAATAAAGAAGGAAATTGCATACCAACAAACATTTTGACATCAAGAACACTGAAGCTCGGATCAGGCATCCTATGAAAATAGAAAAGGGGGAAAACTGTTAATATGCACACACTTTACAACAAATTATGGTTGCTTTTAAGTTCAGTAAAGTGAAAAGCATATACACATGCACGCACGCACGCATGCATGCATGCACGCACACACACACACACACACACAGACACACACACACTGTACCTTGTGAAAGTATTCAGAGCCCCTCAAAATTTTCAAACCTTTCGCCACATTTCAGGATTCATTCATAAAGATGTAAAATTAAAACTTTTTGTAAATAATCAACATGTAGGACATGAAGTGGAGTGAAATTTATTGGATATTTTAAACTTTAACAAATGAAACCCTGAAAAGTGGTCACAACGCAAGCGAATTCGGACGATACTTTCATTTATTTCAAAATAGAGAAAAGATAAACAGATAACACGTTAAACAAAATTTATTTCGCTGTCTTTGAATAAAATTCAAGAAAAAAAAACGTACATATCTTAGACGTGAAAAAACTCACGTTCCATCACTGCTCGCTCGGGTCACAGCCACCCTACCTAGGGCGCTGACGTATAAACCTAGTTAAACATGCTTTGACTGGCCAGACGCGAGTAGCCTTGAGTTTGAAATAAAACAAAATTCCACTTTAATTTTTATACATTTCCTATGTTTTCTGTTGTTTTCATTAAAAGGCAGGTTATTTCCTTTTCATTCAGGCACCTAGGGGGACAGATTTGGGTCCTATAGTTGTAGTTTGAGTGGTAGTCTTTAGTAGAGAGCACCGCGAACGTTTCCAGCGGAGTTTTATTCAGTGTTTATCAAAGTTGAATGTAATGTGTTGTCAAACAAAAATGCTCTACATTGTCAATTACTTGGATGTGATTTAAAAGAAGCTGAAGAATAATCTGTGTGCCTTTGTCTCACTCTCTGACCGGAGTATCTGGTAGATGGTGTCCCAGCGCTATCAAAGAACATCGCAACGCTAAACTAACTCGCTAATATTGATTTTTTTCCGTTGTATTTCCTGTTCGAAAGTGACAACTATTGGAGTAATATGAACCATCGAAAGAATTGAGATATTTTGACAGAAGCAATATGGCTGCCACAACATCTTAAACTTCTGGTTAGAACATTGTATTTTCTGTAATTAGAAGGCATCAGGTTCTCATCAAGATAGACTTATTTCTTCTTTCTGGACCCACTCCTCATAAATAGACAGGGTCCAGTCCTTCAAATTCCTGAGGGTCCACGTCACGGACAAGCTCTCCTGGTCTACCAACACCACGGTAGTGTTGAAGAAGGCCCAGAAACGACTCCATTTCCTGAGGGTACTCAGGCTGAACCACTTGGACACTAAGCTTCTGGTAACCTTCTATAGAGCCACTGTGGAGAGCTGGCATACTGCATTACAGTGTGGTACGCTGGAAGCACGGCAGCAGACAGAAAAGCCATGCAGAGAGTGATCAACACCGCCCAGAAGATCATCGGCTGCTCTCTGCCTTCACTGGATGACATTGCCAGCCCTCACTACCTCAGCAGAGCCGGAAACATTGTTTGGGACCCATACCACCCTGGTCACAACCTGTTCCAGCTGCTGCCCTCTGGCAGACGCTACAGGTGTCACAAAGCACGGACAAATAGACTTGGGGACAGTTTTTTTCCCACAGCTATCAGGGCTCTGAACTAGCACGACACGCAATCCCTTATGTGCAATAACTTTGGGGTGTGCAATAACTTTGGGGTGTGCAATAACAATGTGCAATATCTTAGATTGTCCAATATTTTAGAATTTACATTGCCAGGACGTGACTTTTTATATTTTTATATTACTTATGTTTTACTGGGAAAACGCACTTTGTGGAGTAGAACCACCAATTTCGTTATACGCAGCTGTGTATGATAACAATAGAGGCTTTTGATTTGATTTCTTTCAAACTGAATAATTTGAAGGGAATAGTACAACAGCAAACAGCCCATCGATAGCGAACGTGAGGGTGGAGTGTTTGTTCCGTTTACGAGTGCGTTGTGGAGAAAAAAAAACGAAGCCCCCCACCCCTTTTGTGCCCCCCTCCCCTCGGCGAAATCCGCCCAATTTAGTTAGATTAAACACATTTTATTTCTATTAAACCACTAGTTATGTGTTACATTGTTAATAGATGGGGAATTAGAAGAAATAAAACCTTTTTTCCAATCCAATATCCTGTTTTTGGTGTTTTTTCAAAGGGCTGGAACGAATTTTTTTTTTTTTCCATTCATTTCAATGGGAAACGTCCGCTCGAGTTACGAGAACCTCGACATACGATCTCAGTCTTGGAACGGATTACGATCGTATGTCGAGGTACCACTGTATTACATTTTCCTTATGATATTATATTATATTTATATATATATATATATATAATATATATATATATATATATATAGTCATACCTCATCATACCGCTCGTCATACAATATTCTCGTTTTACGACGGAAATTTCGATCTAATAATTCGCCTGAGATACGATCAAAATTTCGTGATGCGACCAAGCCAGGTGGTCATGGCACTGTCTTTTTTGCATCTCTTTCGTGTATAACCAAAATGGCGCCGTTCAAGTGGCAGCCGGTGGCAATCATACCAACTTCAAAATAAAATACGGGAAGTGTATTTTAGGGTTCAGGGGATGATTGATTTAGTTTAAAATTTCAGAACTTGGGTGGCTTTTTGTATCTAGGAACGAGAGGTTTTCCATCCAAACTTTTTGTAAGCTGAATATTCTTATTTAGAAGCATTCCTGCGATGTGAGTATTGCGCATTGCACGACATAACAAACGAGACATCTTTCAGGCCTACTTTGCAGAGCCGTTCAGTGGAAAGAAAATGAGGAAAGAAGCGTGAACGAAATAAGTATATTCATATTTGTTTTTACTTGAGTCCAAGTCCATCCATTTTCTCAAAGATGATTGGATCTCGGAGGCCTCCACGTTGGATGAGCTCATATGTTAAATCTAAAAGACAAGAATTTTTCAAATTAGAATGTGACCACTATACATTTCATGTGTTTTCATGATGAATTGCACTAAAATTTATATTAGAGAAGAACTTGACAGTTGAAAACCAGTTGACAGTTGAAAACCAGTTTGGCATCAAAGACAAGGGATTAAAGGCCTTGAGTCAAAGCCAACGCAGTCATCGAAAGGAACAACTGCAAGCATAGCGGAAGAAGCCACTGGTAAAACAATTGTAAAGCAAGCAAAGCACTGCGGATGCAAGCCTCAAGCCATGGCGGAAGAAGCCACTGGGAAAACAATTGAGCTGCTGAGGCTCGAAAGGGCCAAAGCAAAAAGAGCCTTCATCAATCAAGCTACTTACCTAGGCAAGGCGCCCTGTCTATTTTGGAGAAAATTAAAGACTTCTAAGTGCGCCTTATAGTCGTGAAAATATGATGTGTGTATATATATACATATATATATGTATATATATATATGTATATATATGTATATATATGTATAATATATATATGTATATATATGTATATATGTATATATATATGTATATATATATGTATATATGTATATATATATATATACATATATATATGTATATATATATATGTATATATATGTATATATATATATGTATATATATGTATATATGTATTATATATGTATATATATATGTATATATGTATATATATATATATATATACAGACGCTCCCCTACTTACGAACGAGTTAGGTTCTGAGCGATTGTTCATAAGTTGAATTTGTTTGTAAGTTGGTCAGTGCTATATTTTGTATTATAATTTATATTTAAGGCCTATATAAGTATACTGAAGCCTATATAAGTATATTGAAGGTTTATATAAGTGCATTTGTATGTTTAAGGCTTGTATAAGTAACACACATTGGTTTGTACTGAAAATAACATTTAATAAAATGGAGAGAATATATACAGTACTGTATACATACATTAGAGAGAGAGATTTACTAGAAACTGGCCGAAAGAAGCTATCTAATGACGATTGCAGTTTTCTTTTTTTCATCATAAATGATGCGGTAGCACTGTATGGCATCATTCAATGGATTTGCAAACTTTGTGCAACGTTCATTATTTGGGTCCTGCTGCTCGATCTTTATGTTTATAAATGGTACTGACGGTCGAACGATTCAAGTTGTATTCCCGTGCAACGCGCATCAAGCTTCGTTATTATTGCCACTCATTTCAAATGAAATGGCTTGCCTCTTCCTTGCACCTCCCTCAATAGAAGCCTTTCGCTTTTCACCAACCATATTGAATAATGGATGCACGAGATATTTAATGATAAAAATGAAAAAAGGTTCTTTGCGCACTGGAGATACATTCACGCACTTCCGCATTGGAACGAAGTGGGCAGAAGAAGGTAGATGCTAGGTGAGCTGAGCTCTCACAGCGCCAGGCGTCGGTATTAGCGGCGGAAAGAAGTACTACTCGGAAAAAGGCGCGCAATACAAAATCGAATTTACGAACATTTTTCGACATAAACGCAATTTGCAGACATGTTCGTATGTACCGTTGTTCGTAACTCGAATGTTCGTAAGTAGGGGAGCGTCTGTATGTATTTGTATAAATATATGTATATATGTATGCACATAATTTGGAGCAAATATTTATCTTGAGATACTCCTACTTGAAATGAGAAGTTGCTATAAAAATAATAATAAATAATTGCTTTTATGCTTGGGACGTTTTTTTGCCGTCGCGGGTGTCGTTCGTGCACCGACCCCACTCCCACATATTTTTGTCTTAAGTTGTCGCCCTCCTCATTAGCCGGTCCGCGAGAAAATAGAAAGAGCTTTACGGGTCCGCGGTGAGAAAAAGGTTGGGGACCGTGGTCTTAGATGATGCGGGATGCTTAGGAGGCATTTTAATCGGGGGAGTAAACATCCAAACAATGCTGGAAATAGCCTCGGCGCAGTCTTTCTGTGCGTGATGCGAAATGTTATCTGAAGAAAATGAAAGAAAAGGCAAGACGACGTCCTTCTCGCCTGTTTGTATTATTCGACACTGAGTGAGACCCAATTCAGCGCCGAAGAAAAAGCGGTGCTCTGACTTCTGCCATTTTTCATCTCCTGTCTTCCACTTGCGAAATTCAGTGTGAATTTTGACATTGTTATGAACTTTTTTTCCTAATATACTTAATATAAAAAGCCACGAATGTTGAAGCCGCGAAGTGGTGAAGGATCACAGTTTGCATTAACAGGGACGTTGGAGAGGTGTGTCTAAAAATTTGTCCGGACAGACTCAATGTTTATCTGATGTGTGTGCGTCCGGGTGTGCCTGCGTGTGTGGACCAAACTAATATACGTTTCAAGTGCAGCGTTTATAAATGTTTAACTGTATTTGGTTACCTTTTCCTTGCATTCGAATGATGCGACCAAAGTTGAAGCTTTGGCTGTGCAATTTCTCATCCAGATCAAACGTTCTCCTACCATCAATCTCTTCTTCTGACATTTCATCCTCATTGTATCGTCGGCGGGTACCAGATCGCTGAAAACAAAAAGGAAAAATGTATTAGGTTGAAAATAGTCTACTTGCCAATGGTGGTTATGTCTTCAGTTGATTATTATATTTATTTCATATTGCACAGCAACTTTTGGGCTGAAGGCAAATTTACAACCAAATAAACATACATGTAAAAATTTCTGCAGGTTTTATTTATTACTTTTCATAGCCTGGAGGGAGTTGTCTTACCTTTATTGCACAAGAGAACAACAAAAACACTTTTTAAAATCATTATATTACATATTGTCTTTTTAAAGTAAGGTAGTTACTTTCATAGTTGGATAATGAGGAAAGTAATTTATATACTTATTCACAGAAGTTTGAAGTTTCCAATTTGAAAGGCAAAGGATGTGATACTGATTATTTTTGTTTTGTTTTAATCGTCATAACAATTTTTGTCATATTGCCCAGGCCTAATTAAATGTTGAATACAGTCGTACCTCTACTTACAAGTTTCGGGACTTGAACATTTCATAAGTAGACCAGTACAGTGGTACCTCGACATACGATCTTAATCCGTTCCGGGACTGAGATCGTAGGACGAGATTCTCGTAACTCGAGCGGACGTTTCCCATTGAAATGAATGGGAAACAAATTAATTCGGTCCAACCCACTGAAAAAACACCAATAACAGTATATCTGATTGGAAAAAATGTTTTATTTCTTCTAATTCGCCATCTATTAACAAAGTAACACATAACTAGTGGTTTAATAGTAACAAAATGTGTTTAATCTAACTAAAATTGGGCAGATTTTGCCGAATGGAGACAGAGACGTTTGGGGGCGGGGGGTGTGGGGGGCTTCTTTTTTTTTTTTTCACGACAACGCACTCGTAAACGGAACAAACAAATTTAAATTAACTTGGATTAATATATACAGACCCTCAAATATACGTTTAATGTAACTTTACACAAAACTGAATTCTAATTTTGTTGTAATCTTTTGTTACCTTCGTTTTCCGGGTTGGCGGTTTGCCACGCCTCCACCCTCACGTTCGCTATTGATGGGCTGTTTGCTGTTGTACTACGTATTCCCTTCAAAATATTCCGAAAATGATTCACACAAATGTCCTCACCATAGGATAACCCACGACCACTTGCCAACGAGAAATAGTCTTGTAGTACATTTTAGCGATCGCTCCGCTGCTCATAAAGACCGGCTCGCAACTCCCTCGTTGAAATGGCTCTGGCACAGCCGCTTTGAACGGCGCCTATGAGAGAGAGTTGCGACCAGAAATATTACAAAGAGGGAATTGCGAGCCAGTGCCGCTGATGTTCTTATGAGCAGCGAACGAGAAGTAATATAATACTCCTCATATTAGATAATAAAAATAACAGGAAATGCAACAGCTCAGCTTACCCACGTATTGATTGTGGGTAATGAAGTTTCATTCTGAGAAAGAGTGCCATTGCCTATCGGCATTGAGTGCACGAGTATACTTCATTACCCAGAAAGCCCTCTTTTTGCCCGCGCATGCGCGTCGTACGTTTCCTGGTCGGAACTCGTCTGAATTAATCGTTCAGTGCTCGTAGATATTGTTATACACGAAAGAAATGCAAAAAAGGCTTGGTCGCATCACGAAATTTTGATCACATGACGGGCGAATTATTCGATCGAAATTTCCGTCGTAAGACGAGAATATTGTGTGACGAGCGGTCGTATGACGAGGTACCACTGTACTATATATGTAAATTCTATAATTCGTTCCACAGTCCTCACATAAATACCAACTAAACCCTTTAAAATTGGCCAGTGTCCCAATTTTGTATGAAAGATGTGAGATAATGATAAGAAAATGATTTATTAATGTCTTAAAATGAATAACAAGGATACAAAATCTATCTGTGTGGAAACGCAGGGGAACAACAGGAAGGCAACAGAGAGAGAGCACGCAAACAGGACATTAACGCACATCTCATAAATACAACATTAAAAACAAACATTAATGTTTTATGATTACAATTTTTTGTGGATATATGTGTGTGTGTGTGTCTGTGTATGCGTGTGCGCGTGTATATATATATACAGTGGTACCTCGTCATACGACCGTTCGTCATACGGAATGCTCGTCTTACGGGGGAAATTTCGATCGAATAATTCGCCCGTGATGCGGTCAAAGTTTCGTGATGCGACCAAGCCAGGTTGCCATGGCATTTTTTTTGGCATATCTTTCGTGTATAACAATATTTACGAGCACCGGATGAGCTATTCAGACCAGGAAACGCACAACGCGCATGCGCGGTGAAAAGAGGGCTTTCTGGGTAATGAAGTATACTCGTGCTCGCAAAAGTATCCCCGGTAGCAACTCTATCATAGGCGCCGTTCGAGGGATGCGAACACAGATGTTACAAGCTAAAAGGAGCCGCTAGCCAGCTTCCCTGAAGCTCCCATGAACAGCGGGGCGATCGCTGATAAAAGACTCTGCTCGTTGGCTGCTCATAAGAACATCGGGGGCACTGGCTCGCAACAGCATCCCCGGTAGCAACTCTATCATAGTCGCCGTTCGAGGGGATGCGAACACAGATGCTACAAGCTAAAATGAGCCGCTAGCCAGCGCCCCTGTAGCTCTCATGAGCAGCGGGGCGATCGCTGATAAGACTGCTTGCTGCTCGTTGGCAAGTGGTCGTGCGTTCTCCGATTGTGAGGACATTTGTGTGCATCATTTTCGGAATATTTTGAAGGGAATAGTACGACAGCAAACAGCCCATCGATAGCGAACGTGAGGGTGGAGTGTTTGTTCTGTTTACGAGGGCGTTGTGTGGAGGAAAAAAAAACCCGAAGCCCCTCTCCCCTCTGCGAAATCCGGCCAATTTTAGTTAGATTAAACACTTTATTTCTATTAAACCACTCGTTATTTATTACTTTGTCAATATATGGCGAATTATAAGAAATAAAACATTTTTTTCAATCCAATATCCTGTTTCTGGTGTTTTTTTCAGAGAGTTGGAACGAATTAATTTGTTTCCCATTCATTTCAATGGGAAACTTTACCTCGAGTTACGAGTAACTTGTCATACGAGCTCAGTCCCGGAACGGATTAAGCTCGTATCTCGAGGTACCACTGTACACACAGACATACATATATATAGACATATATATATATATAGACATATATATGTCTATATATAGAGACATGTATATATATGGACATGTACCGTAATTACTCGAATATAACGCGCACTCGAAAATAACACGCAGGTAATTTTGGGCCAAAAAAATCTGGAAAAACGCAGTACTCGAATATAGTGCGCACCTAAAATTTCCCGCTGACGAAAATCAGAAATCTTACCTTTTTTTCTTCGTTTCACGATTGTTTTGTTCAAACAAATTTATTCATTAGAATCCTTCAAATGAAGAGTTCCTCTCTCTCTTTGTCTGTCCTCTCATACATCTCTTCGTTGAGAATCCTATCAACGTCCACGCTTCCTTCATCCACTTCCTCTTCCTCCCACAACACATCATCCGATTGGCTTTACGAGATGACGTAAAATCCGTGCGTCAAAGTGAGTTTGACAATGCTTTTTTCGATCGAAAATTTGTAATTTATTTTAGTTATTGATTATAACACTGAACTGAGAGAGGGTGAACTGAGACGGGTACGAGGCTAGAGGGGGGCAGTGGTGGTCTCGGCTTTACGAGATGACGTAAAATCCGTGCGTCGGCTTCACGAGATGACGTAAAATCCGTGCGTCGGCTCTACGAGATGACGTAAAATCCGTGCGTCAAAGTGAGTTTGACAATGCTTTTTTCGATCGAAAATTTGTAATTTATTTTATTCAATTCAATTTCAATTCAATTTATTTGGCAAGAAAAAGCACCAGGCTAAGGGCCATGTAACAAGACACAAAAAAAATAAAAAAAAAATAAAAAATAAAAAAAATAAAAAATAAAATTAGTTATTGATTATAACACGCACCCCCAACTATTGGAATTAATTATATAGCAAAAATCTGCGTGTTATATTCGAGTAATTACGGTATATATATGGACATGTATATATATATGGACATGTATATATATGTGTATATATATATATATATATGCCTACCGATATGTCTGTCTATGTCTATATATATGTCTATATACACGTCTATATACATGTATATAGATAGATATATATATATATATAGACATATATACATATATAGACATATATATATAGATATATATATACATATATATAGACATATATATTTATAGACATTTACAGTGGTACCTCGACATACGATCGTAATCCGTTCCGAGACAGATCGTATGACGAGCTTTGGTTTTTTTCCACGACAATGCACTCGTAAACGGAACAAACACATTTAAATTAACTTGGATTAATATATACAGACACACTCAAACATACGTTTAATGTAACTTTACACAAAACTGAATTCTAATTTTGTTTTAATCTTTTTTTACCTTCGTTCTCTTTGGGTTAGTTGTTTGCCACACCTACACCCTCACGTTCGCTATCGATGGGCTGTTTGCTGTTGTACTACGTATTCCCTTCAAAATATTCCGAAAATGATGCACACAATTGTTCACACAATAGGATAACGCACGACCACTTGCCAACGAGAAGTACTAGTCTTGTAATATTTACGATCGCTCCGCTGCTCATAAGAACATCAGTGGCTCGCAACTCCCCCTTTATAATATCTCTGGTCGCAACCGCTTTGAACGGCGCCTATGAGAGAGAGTTGCGACCAGAAATATTACAGAGGGAATTGCGAGCCAGTGCCGCTGATGTTCTTATGAGCAGCGAACGAGAAGTAATATAATACTCCTCGTATTACATAATAATAACAGGAAATGCAACAGCTGAGCTTACCCACATATTGATTGTGGGTAATGAAGTTTTTTTCTGAGAAAGAGTGCCATTGCCATCTGCTGTGTGCACGAGTATACTTCATTACCCAGAAAGCCCTTTTTTCCCGCGCATGCGCGTTGTGCGTTTCCTGGTTGAAACTCGTCTGAATACTTCGTTCGGTGCTCGTAGCTATTGTTATACACGAAAGGGATGCGGCAAAAAAGACAGTGCGCTACAATGATAAACAGCCTCTCGTCATGGCCACCTTGCTTGGTCGCATCTCGAAATTTTAATTGTATCGCGAGCGAATTATTCGATCAAAATTTTCGTCGTACCACGAGCATGTCGTGTGACGAGCGGTCGTATGACGAGGTACGACTGTATAGACAGACACAGACACACACGCCCGCACACACGCACACAAGCATGTACCCACGTACCCACGTACCCACGTACACACATTCACACATACACACATATACATATATACATATATATATATATATATACCAGTGGCGGGCCGTCAGGGCCTTCAAGGCCTTCTCTGCTGGCCTAAGAAATATCTGAATCATATTATATTTTGTCCATCAATACTTATTATTCCAAATGGTCTGTTAGCTTCCTTTCATTTCTTTTCTCCCTGGTTGCACTGCTTCCAGATGTGTGTTTTCATATTGAAGCATTTAACCAATCACATTTCAGCCATTATTTGTTGCCAGATCAGATCTGCCTCAAAGCCTTCACAATCAGTTCTTGCGGGCTCTGCTGCATTAAACTAGACTGTTGCTTTTAACCAATCAGATTTCGAATTGGCAACCCCACAACGATTTTTCATAGGCGTTAGCATTTTGCTGGCTGGGACACGTCATTGCTTTCACAAACTATGATTGGCTAGTAGGCGGGCCAAAGCAGTACCCGAGGCAGCAGAGATCGCAAACTCCACCCACAATGGCCGACAGAAGCAAAAAACAAATGGATTCTGTTTGCTCACAAAGCTATTTTCCAGACGGACTTTTCCAGAAAAAAATGTACATCATTAAGAAAGGGCGGTCAACTCCGAAGCTAGCAAGCCGGGAAAATGGTGTGTGCGGCACTTTCAGCGCGCTAACTTAGCTCCACAAGCAAATAGTATATTGTTGTGGTGATTTAAAAGTTTTTCAAAATGGACTATGCCGGAAATATGACAGGACAGGCTCGACTTTCATCATTAGCTTCGATGGCGATAGGAAAGAAGGAAGAAAGGAGGATGGATATTGTGTAAAAAGGATTTTTGGTGAGTAAAATATGGCTATATTCCTAAATAATATTTCAATTGTGGGCCAAGTTCTGATATCTGAAAAGCTCCAGTGTTTGTATTTAATCACAAAATGCTGCTAGGAAGTGGATTTTACACCAATTTAATTTTTGGCGTTTCACCATTGATGTCTATCGCTGTCTTTTCCTGGGAAAAATCACCCCCCTGGCCTGGTTGTAATGTCTCAAAAGCTCCAGTATTTGTATTCAATCAATAAATGATGCTAGGAAGTGGATTTTACCTAATTTTAGTGCATTTTTTGTCATTTCACATATGGACGTATCGACGTTCATCGCTGTCTTTTTACCGGGGAAATGATACTCTGGGTCCGGTTCTGATGTCTAAAAAGCTACAGTATTTGTATTTAATCAATAAATGCTGTTTTCGGCTGGATTTTACCCCATTTTCGGGCAATGTTTGCCTGTACGCCATTGATGTTCATCGCTGTCTTTTCCCGGGAAAATCACCCCATGGCCTGGTTTTAATGTCTGAAAAGCTCCAGTATTTGTATTTAATCATGAAATGCAGCTAGGAAGTGGATTTTACCCCATTTTTGTGCATTAATTTATTGATTATTTTTTATGTGTCGCATGTCGCAGCTGTAGCTGCAGTAGAGGTTTTATAGCCATAAAATAGTTTTTGAGGGTTGGATTGATACGTTGAAGGCGCTACCAGAAAATGCACCGCCCGCCACTGATATATACACATATATACACATATATACACATATATACACATATATACACATATATACACATATATACACATATATACACATATATACACATATATACACATATATACACATATATACACATATATACACATATATACACATATATACACATATATACACATATATACACATATATACACATATATACACATATATACACATATATACACATATACACACACACACATACATACACACACATACACACATACATACACATACATACACACACACACACACATACATATACACACACATACACACCCCCCCACAGCCACATCCCAATAGTCGAGGCTTATCGAAGGTCTTCTATCAGCCTTGATACATGCGTAATGTGTATCTCATTCTATTATTGCACCCAGAGACTTGGTGAAAACTAGAGCACTATGGACAGACTTCTGGTGAGAAATTTTTAATTTCCGTCATTAAAAATCACCAGGTTCTTATCAAGATAGACATTTCTTTTTACAAATTGAATAATTTGATATTTTGCCCTTACAAAGACAGGCATATTACCGTAATTACTCGAATATAACACGCATATTTTTGCTATATAATTAATTCCAATAGTTGGGGGTGCGTGTTATAATCAATAACTAAAATAAATTACAAATTTTCGATCGAAAAAAGCATTGTCAAACTCACTTTGACGCACGGACATTGTGCACTTTCCAACTTTGAATTCAAAATACACGCATATTAAAGATCGTCAAGCCTCACAAACATCACAATCCTGCATTAATAAGCTGGAAAGTAGAATACTACATTGTAGTGTAGTACGTACTTGTATTTAAAAATATGTCCAGCGGGGGGCAGTACATTCCCTTGTTACATGTGATACGTAGTCTTTTCCATTGTGCATATCTTCAAATCATTTATTTATTCAATTTGTATGTTCCTTTTCTTGTTTGAGAATGACAATAGATATTTGAATTAAAACATGGTATTGTCAATTGAAATGTAGTCAATGTTCAAGGAAGTCTAAAAGGTATTGCAATATAACATGTCTACATGATATGTTTGTCCACTCTGTGTATCATCTATTGCCCTAAAATTCAAACGCATAACTCCCAACTGCACGACACTCGACACGCTCGTACCTGAAGATTTCTCTATCCGGTTTTGAACAAAACAATCGTGAAACGAAGAAAAAAAGGTAAGATTTCTGATTTTCGTCAGCGGGAAATTTTAGGTGCGCACTATATTCGAGTACTGCGTTTTTCCAGATTTTTTTGGCCCAAAATTACCTGCGTGTTATTTTCGAGTGCGCGTTATATTCGAGTAATTACGGTACCTTCCTTATGATATTGACCTAAATAATGTACAACCCAGCAGACGATCCTTTCGATTCCCTTCCAAGTAACACATTTGTACTCCCTATTAAAACCATGAATATGGGGGTGAAAATTGTGAATCAGGGGGTGTCTTATATGAGAGAAATTGTAAAATTCAACGATTATAAGGCAATTTTAAGGCTACGGCTTCTACGCAGAGGCGGCTTATATGTGAGAAAATAGGGTGTGTGTGTGCGTGTGAATGTCTGCATTGAAGTGCATATTGTTGTTCACCTCAACAACAAACTAGACTGGCCCACAAACATAGATGCCCTGTACAAAAGGGGTCAGAGCCACCTCTACCTACTGAGGAGACTACGGGCCTTTGGAGTGTGCAGGACACTGCTGAGGACCTTTTACGACACTGTGGTGGCATCTACAGTGTTTTATGCAGTGGTCTGTTGGGGATGCGGGAGCACGGAGAGGGACAGGAACAGGCTGAATAAGCTGGTCAGGAGGGCCAGCTCTGTTCTGGGCTGTCCTTTGGACTCTGTGGAGGAAGTGGGAGAGCGGAGGATGCTGACCAGGATGATGTCCATCATGGACAGCACCTCCCACCCCCTGCATGAATCTGTGGAGTCCCTCTAAAGCTCTTTCAGCAATAGACTAATGCACCCTCATTGCAGGAAGGAGCACTTCCGCAGATCCTTCCTCCCATCAGCTGTCAGGCTCTTTAACAAAACAAATCGCTGAATGTTAAGACCAACCATATGTATACATGTACATCTATGTGTATGTATGTGTATGTTTATATGTACATCTATGTGTATGTATGTGTATGTTTATATGTACATATATGTGTATGTATGTGTATGTTTATATGTACATCAATGTGTATGCATGTGTATGTATATGTATACAGACGCTCCCCTACTTACGAACATTCGACTTACGAACAACGGTACATACGAACATGTCTGCAAATTGCGTTTATGTCGAAAAATGTTCGTACGTTCGATTTTGTATTGCGCGCCTTTTTCCGAGTAGTGCTTCTTTCCGCCGCTAATACCGACGCCTGGCGCTGTGAGCTCAGCTCACCCAGCATCCACCTTCCTCTGCCCAGTTCGTTGCAGTGCGTAAGTTGCGTAAGTGCGTGACGTATCTCCAGTGCGCAAAGAACCTGTTTCATTTTTATCATGAAATATCTCGTGCAGCCATTATTTAATATGGTTGGTGAAAAGCGAAAGGCTTCTAGTGAGGGAGGTGAAAGGAAGAGGCAAGCCATTTCATTTGAAACGAGTGGCAATAATAACGAAGCTTGATGCGCGTGAGAGTGGCGAGCGTTGCACGGGCATACAACTTGAATCGTTCGGCCGTCAGTACCATTTATAAACAGAAAGATCGAGCAGCAGGACCCAAACATTGAATGTTGCACAAAGTTTGCAAATCAATTGAATGATGCCATACAGTGCTACCGCATCATTTATGATGAAAAAAAGAAGAAAACTGTGCAATCGTCATTAGATCGCTTCTTTTGGCCAGTTTCTAATACATCTCTCTCATACAATCTCTTTCTCTCTCTCTCTCTTTCTCTCTCTCTCTCTTTCTCTCTCTCTCTCTTTCTCTCTCTCTCTCTTTCTCTCTCTCTCTCTCTCTCTTTCTCTCTCTCTCTCTCTCTCTCTCTCTCTCGTACTGTACATATTCTCTCCATTTTATTAAGTTTTTTTCAGTACAAACCAATGTGTGTTACTTATACAAGCCTTAAACATACAAATGCACTTATATAAACCTTCAATATACCGTATTTTCACGCCTATTTGGCGCATCGTTTTTTACGCCGCAGTGTCAGCAATGAGTGCTATTTCTGTATTTTAGACACACAAAGCACGCACCATTTCATTAGACGCATATATTATATATTATAGGCTGAACATCGAAACGCAATACCGGACGCAGCCTATTTCCGGGTTCCGGTGCGCAGTGCCTGCTGGGAAATATAGTTCTTCCTCGCTACACCCACACGCTAAAAACATGTTTTGAAAAGGCAACGGAAGCAAAACTGAGTTTGGTTGTACTTTATTTAGACATTTTACAACTTACTCACGTCATCATCACCCACAAATCCATCAAAGTCCTCATTTTCTGTGTCCAAATTTACAATTGCCCAAATGAGTCTTCCAAAACGCTGGGTCCCGCGGTTGTAGTTCTTAAGCCTCCGGGAATGACGGCAAGCTCCGAGTTATTATATATAATATATATACATAGTTCACAGTCTAGCTTTGAATGCTCTGATGACGCCAACATTTAGCGGCAGGATTTCTTTTGTAAATACAGCCGAAATGACGGCCAGCACCAAATTAGTGTGGTCGCCGCGAACGTCCGTTCGACCGAACGTCCGGGGACCGAACGTCCGGGGACCGAACGTCCGGGGACCGAACGTCCGGGGACCGAACGTCCGGGGACCGAACGTCCGGGGACCGAACGTCCGGGGACCGAACGTCCGGGGACCGAACGTCCGGGGACCGAACGTCCGGGGACCGAACGTCCGGGGACCGAACGTCCGGGGACCGAACGTCCGGGGACCGAACGTCCGGGGACCGAACGTCCGGGGACCGAACGTCCGGGGACCGAACGTCCGGGGACCGAACGTCCGGGGACCGAACGTCCGGGGACCGAACGTCCGGGGACCGAACGTCCGGGGACCGAACGTCCGGGGACCGAACGTCCGGGGACCGAACGTCCGGGGACCGAACGTCCGGGGACCGAACGTCCGGGGACCGAACGTCCGGGGACCGAACGTCCGGGGACCAAACGTCCGGGGACCAAACGTCCGGGGACCAAACGTCCGGGGACCAAACGTCCGGGGACCAAACGTCCGGGGACCAAACGTCCGGGGACCAAACGTCCGGGGACCAAACGTCCGGGGACCAAACGTCCGGGGACCAAACGTCCGGGGACCAAACGTCCGGGGACCAAACGTCCGGGGACCAAACGTCCGGGGACCAAACGTCCGGGGACCAAACGTCCGGGGACCAAACGTCCGGGGACCAAACGTCCGGGGACCAAACGTCCGGGGACCAAACGTCCGGGGACCAAACGTCCGGGGACCAAACGTCCGGGGACCAAACGTCCGGGGACCAAACGTCCGGGGACCAAACGTCCGGGGACCAAACGTCCGGGGACCAAACGTCCGGGGACCAAACGTCCGGGGACCAAACGTCCGGGGACCAAACGTCCGGGGACCAAACGTCCGGGGACCAAACGTCCGGGGACCAAACGTCCGGGGACCAAACGTCCGGGGACCAAACGTCCGGGGACCAAACGTCCGGGGACCAAACGTCCGGGGACCAAACGTCCGGGGACCAAACGTCCGGGGACCAAACGTCCGGGGACCAAACGTCCGGGGACCAAACGTCCGGGGACCAAACGTCCGGGGACCAAACGTCCGGGGACCAAACGTCCGGGGACCAAACGTCCGGGGACCAAACGTCCGGGGACCAAACGTCCGGTCGACCAAACGTCTTTCGACCAAACGTCCGAGTACCGTTTATTGCAGCACACAACAGGATCTCTGTGGATGGAAGAATGGCTCTGAATTCAAACCTCTTTGGTGACAGACGGTGGCGTGGCATGGAATACAGGTAGGACACATTGTTTGTCTTAAAAATACTGACTGTCCCAAAGAGGAATGAATGTCAATTGACCAACGAGAACTCCTCTTTTTTGGCATAATTGGTGAAAATGACAGTGCAAACATATGTAAAGTATGCAAAAAAGGAATGTATAATATATACAGAAACAGGAGTGTGCCTTTTAGGAAAAATTCAGGAAAAAGTGATGGTCAATTTCAAAAGAAAGGCTGACGAATTTTACCTATTTAAGCAATGTTTCGGTGTTATTTTTGGTAAAAGATTGTAAACCAAAGTGAAAATATGACGGAAAAAAATACTCAAGAGCAGTGCTGTTGCGTAGTTCATGCAACTAACTTAAACCACCACAAGAGAGCAGCAAGCTTACATATTTCAGGTTAGGCATACTCATCGATAATACTTGCAAATACTCAAAGCTTGAGTTTACACACTTAAAGAAGGTAAAGAAATTCAATCACTTGTCTATTAGGATTCGACAGCCGTTTCTGGCCAACATAAAAAATATCAACTCTGTACGATGCATGGTTTGGATGCGACAGCCGTTTCTGGCAACCATAATGTTAACTCTCTATGATGCAGGGTTTGGACAAAAGTAGCTTGAGAATGTTGATATAAAACATCCACCCATCCATAAATCACGCTTTATTTATTCCTGCTCCCCGAAACACTTTTTTTTCCTGTCGTGACGGAAAGACTCGGCGAGACACGATGGTGCTGGACGCGCTGACCCAAGACGCCTTTCTTTCCACGTCATTTACAAACGTCATTTTGGGAATAATTTCCGCCAGCGACTTTTCTGGTGCACACACATCCATCCGTACGTCACACTTTATAAGGATTAGAGAATAGATAAAGCATGATTTATGGATGGGTGAATGTTTTATAATTCCCATCACGACAGAAAAAAAAGTGTTCCGGGGAGCACCTAGAAACTCGCTGGCGGACCAATCAGCCACGTGGTGCGTTTAGGGCACATCATGTAAAAACAACGATTCATACAACAACTCTGCTTTCAGCTGTAACAAATAAAAGTTGAGTTTACACACTTAGAGAAGGTGAAGAAATTCAATCGTGGCGGAGGGACTCGGCGTGGAGCGTCTTTTGTTTCCGCCAGCGAGTTTCCAGGTGCACACACACATCCATCCGTACATCACACTTTATAAGGATTAGAGAATAGATGGAGCTCGATTTATGGATGGATGGATGTTTTATAACTCCTGTCACGACAGAAAAAAAAGTGTTCCGGGGAGCACCTGAAGACTTGCTGGCGGAAATTCTTCTGAGGGTGGCGTTTGTGGATGACGTGGAAAGGCGCCGTACCTTGCAGCTGAGTTGGGTCGGCGCAGCTCGCGACATCGTGTCTCGCCGAGTCTTCCCGTAACGACAGGGAAAAAAACGTTTTTCGCGGAGCGGCGGGAAGCTCGCTGGCGGAAAATGTTCCGAAAAGGACGTGGAGAGGCGTCCTGCATTACGACCAATTAGCCACGCGGTGCGTTTAGGGCACATCATGTAAAAACAACGATTCATACATAAACTCTGCTTTCAGCTTTAACAAAAAAAACGTTGAGTTTACACACTTAGAGAAGGTGAAGAAATTCATTCACTCGTCTATTAGGATCCGACATCTGTTTCTGGCCACCATAAAAAAAAAAATCCACTCTCTACGTTGCACTGTTTGGGCAAACGTAGCGAGAGAATCTTTACATACACACACATACACACACACACACACACTCACACCCCCATAAATCACGCTTTATAAGGATTATAGATTATGGATTAGATTGAACTGTGTAGAGGTGCCTAAACTTGAATAGGAAATTGATTTGATAGTTAACGGATTCATTGCTGTGACCAATAATGGAGAAAACTTCCAAGAATATACAGTGGTACCTCGACATACGAGTTCCCCGACATACGAGCAATTCGAGATAAGAGTAAAATTTCGGGCAAATATTTATCTTGAGATACGAGACAAATTTAGATATACGCGCAGACAGTGGATGCGTGATGCTGCTCATAAGAACATCATGGGCTCCCGCAACTCCCTCGTGTAATGTCTCTGTGGTCGCAATTCCCTCATTGTAATGTCTCTGCGAGCAATGGGCAGAGCGTTGCATTTTTTCGGTGTGTTTTTTCCCGTTATTCAGTGCGAATGGCGTATATACTACTTCTCGCTGGCAAGTGGTCGTGCGTTATCCTATTGTGAGGACATTAGTGAGCATCATTTTTGGAATATTTTGAAGGGAATACAAAAGCAAACAATCCTCGATAGGTTGCGTCTGAAAATCAGGGTGGAGGTGGGGCAAATAGAGCCAACCCGGGAGAAGAAAGGTATAAAAATGTAAAACAAAATTAGAATTAACTTTAGTGTAAGGTTAGATTAAACGTATTTTTGAGTGTGTCTGCATCGTAATTTAAGTTCATTTAAATTTGTTTGTTATGTTACGAGCGCGTTGCCGTGCAAAAAGTCCCCTCCCTCTCGCTCTGTCCGTCTCTCCCCTCCGCGAAATTGTAATGTATTGGATAACTTTATTCATCCCGTATTCGGGAAATTTCATTGTGACAGTAGCAAGAGGGTGAGAATGCAGATACAGGAAAGGCATAGTTACAGATAGTTACAAGTTAGACAATACAGTCGCAAAGGCCACAGAACAACAAAGCAAAAGCACAAAGTACAAAGCAAAGCAAAGTATATGGGATCATTAAGAATCACCAAATCAAATCATTAAGACAGAAAAGCAGCAAAAACACAAAACGAGCAAGAGCGGACAAGCTACCGCCACCGGCTGCCACTTGAGCGGCGCCATCTTGGTTGCGGTAGCAAATACGGATAGACTCAATCCGTCTAATTTTAATAATAAACACATTTTAGTAGTATTAAACCACTAGTTATTTGTTACTTTGTTAATAGATGACGAATTAGAACAAATAAAAATGTTTTTCCAATCCAATACAGTGGTACCTCGAGATACAAGCTTAATTCGTTCCGGGACTGAGCTCGTATGTCGATTTTCTCATAACTCAAACGAACGTTTTCCATTGAAATGAACTAAAAACTAATTAATTCGTTCCAACCCTCTGAAAAAACACCAAAAACAGGATATTGGATTGGAAATAATGTTTTTTTTGTTCTAATTCGCCATCTATTAACAAAGTAACATAACTAGTGGTTTAATATTACTAAAATGTGTTTAATAGTACTAAAATTATACGGATTTCGAAGGGGAGAGAGAGAGAGAGAGAGAGAGAGAGAGAGAGAGAGAGAGAGAGAGAAAGAGAGAGAGAGAGAGAGAGACGGACAGAGAGAGGGGGGCTTTTTGCACGGCAACACACTCGAACATAAACAAATTTAAATGAACTTGGATTGCGATGCAGACACACTCAAAAATAAGTTTAATCGAACCTAACACTAAAATTAATTCTAATTTTGTTTGACATCTTGATACCTGTCTTCTCCCGGGTTGGCTCTTTTTGCCCCACCTCCACACTGACTTTCAGTCAATATCGAGGGTTGTTTGAGTTTGTATTCCCTTCAAAATATTCCCAAAATGATGCACACAAATGTCCTCACAATAGGATAACACACAACCACTTGCCAACGAGTAGTAGTATATACGCCATTCGCATTGACTATCGGGAAAAAAACACTGAAAAAAATGCAACGCTCCGCCCAGTGCTCGCAGAGACATTACAAAGAGGGAGTTGCGAACAGAGACATTACACGAGAGAGTTGCGGGGAGAGAGACAGTGCCCATGATGTTCTCATGAGCAGCATCACGCATCCACTGTCTGCGCGTATATGAAAATTTGTCTCGTATCTCAAGATAAATATCTGCCCGAAATTTTACTCGTATCTCGAATTGCTCGTATGTCGAGGTACCAATGTATTCTCTTTTTGGTATTTTTTCAGAGGGTTGGAACAAATTAATTTGTTTTTAGTTCATTTCTATGGGAAACGTTCGTTTGAGTTACGAGAAAAATGGACATACGAGCTCAGTCCCGGAACGCATTAAGCTCTTATCTCGAGGTACCACTGTATAGTCTTAATAAGTTACTTTTATATTGTTCCATTCAGATTGATTGATGTATTGATTTTAACACGCAATTTGAAGAATAATTTGGAATCTTTTCATTGTCATTGTGCATTTTTATAAATATGTGAACTAATGGTGCTAAAAGAAATTTGGTGCTTTGGCCATGCTTATTGTGATAAACATGGCTAAGAGGGAGATTTAATTACACAATGATCATTTATTTTTCTGAATGTTAAGTGATGTGGTTTTAACTAAGGGCTGATCAATTTTCTTGTGAATATTTGTATTGTGTAATGAGTTCAACCCAGAAAAACAATCATTAAGATCAGCAAGAGGTCAATGATCTCCCAAAATATCTTCATAATTCTGAATAATATATATGGCTTTTGGCAAAACAAAAGTAAATGGTTTTTGTTTGTAATTAGAATGCAAAAGTTTAAATATACGCAGAAGCTGAATTTGGAGCTAGCATAGGCTAGAGAGAATTAAGGAATCGAGACGGGAAATCGAAACGGGAGGTTCATCGAAGAAAACCAGAAGGAAGCGTTCACAAACCTTCACCAAACCAGCTGCTTTCAAGAATGGTCATTACACAAGAACTGTCAATTTACTGTTGCTCCCTGAAGGAATATTAAGGGTTAACGCTTAAAAGAGAGTTCATTATATCTCCCTGCCTGGCCTTTGGAATGCGAAGGTTATTTGGACAGGATGTGGGAGTAGGACTCAATAGATTGCAGATGTGTGGGGGGTTGAACTGTGTGCAGGTACCAGTTGCTGAAAATGGAAAGATACAGCTGGGAGGAACCGCAGTAAAATCTTCAAGAAGAAAAGACCAATGAGCAAGCTAGGGTTAACTGCATTTTACACATAACCAATCGTATAGTGCCAGGATGCCTTTGTGTTGTGTCATTTGCATATTGTGTAGTATAACTAAGTTCCCGGGCAACCCAGAGGAAGAACTACGTCGACTGGTGTCAAATAAGACGTATAGAGTGTATTGAGAGGGACCTGGGCCCCGGGTGTGTGTATTTGGATTGGTGTGGTAAGAATAAATCCACTCGTGTGTGAAACTGCTAGCTTCCTGAAATCTCTATATTGCAGAACGAGCGCGCAAATTGTTGGATGAGTGAAAGTCGGGTAAGGTTACAAATTGGAGTCAGATTATTAACTTAACTTTAATATACTTATAGATTTTAAAACCCAACAATTTTTTGGTGACCCTGACGTCATGCGATTGAGATAGAGCCACAAGAATCTGGGATTCACGTTCACACCAGGTGACGACCTGATAAAGGAGCCACACGCGTCCGACCGTCCTTCCTCTTGGGCCCACAGAGACACAAGGTAAGCAGATTCCTTTTCAAATTCTGCGCATTGGAAATTCTAAATCAGAAGGGGGAGGATGACCGGAACGTCTTAAATGTATAAGGGTGGACAGTAGGGTGTAAAATCTGGGATTTACCTACATAGAGTAGTCCATGGTGGCTTCAAAGTGTAAGTGTGGACATTAGTAGGGTGTAAAATCTGGGATTTACCTACTAAGAGTAGTTCCATTAGTGGGGTGTAAAATCTGGGATTTACCTACTACAATAATGTGGAACTACTCGTGGCTCGATACGGTGTAAAATCTGGGATTTACGTATCAAAGTGGAAGCGGTGTGTGAAAATTAAAATTAAAACTAAAATTGTTCTGCATAAAAAGTGTTTGGGACACGCACGGGTGGATTTCCAGAATGGATGATAAGAAGAGTGAGGGGAGTGTCGGGTCCCTCTCAGGGGGTGGCATTTCGGACGTAGGGATTGAAGTCTGGTCGCAGATTAATGGTCATTACGCTGAGCTGGAAGCACAGTTGATTAGTGGACTAGAAAGTAAGAGAGTAAAAAAGGAGAGAGAACGGTGTCAGAAGGTGTTTCGGAAATTAAAGAAGGATGAGTTGTTTCGGGGAGAACCGGGGACATGGGACATGGTGAAGTTAGCGTGGCAGCTACAGAAGAAGGAAAGTAGAATGTTGTTAAGTATTCGAGATATGAAGGAGGAACAGAAGCAGGTCGGATGGCGACGGCGTAATAAACTTGAGAAGGAAGTAAAGGAAGTGGAGAAAGATAGACGAGGTATTCACCAATTGGCAACTATTGCTACTGCGCTGGCAGTGATAAGAGAGGAAAAGAGGGAGGAAGCGAAGAAAGAGGAGGAAGTGATTAAAAAAGTGGGAGAGAAGACGGGAAGTTTTAGAGGCATTTATCCACAGTTGCCGAGTTTGGGACAGTATGTGGTTGAGCCGCCGCCGTATCAAACGGCGCCAGTGATGGCCCCCGTAGTGACTTTGGGGGAAGAATGGTTTTAGATGTGGAGGATGACGGTTCACGTATGACACCAGCAACCATACAGTTGATTGACCAGGCTGTGAATAATGAGAGAAAGAGAGCGCGCGGAGAGCAGCAGGGGAATGTGGAGTCGCCCGCGCGCACGCCAGGGGCGGCGCCAGCAGGAGAAGGGGACACCACTACTGCAAGGAAGCTGACGAGGGAGGAGGCAGCGCGTAAGTTGGGGGATGGACATAGGGTGCAGAGTGAGGAAAGAGGAATGTTAAAGGAAGTGATGACAGTGACATGGGGCCATGGGCAGACAAAGCCCAGCGACGCGGATCGCCGCGAGGAGCAAGTGGAAAATGATGAGGAAGACGAGGTTGTGTTACGTGAACAGCGGCGGATGCTTGGAGCGTTGAGTGAGGGAGAGAGGCTGGGCGCTAGTGAGGAGAGCATGTCCAGGGCAGAGCGAGCCTATAATACACGTCGTAAAGGGAAAATGATGGCACAGCAGGAGCAGCCGCAGACAATGGCACCCCTAGTGGTGACTCATGCTGGCCGCCAATATGAGCCTTGGGTGCTTCGGGATGTGGCTGCATTGGTGGAGAAGTTGCCCCCCCTGCATAAAGGGGCACGAGCCTGGATTACTAAATTTTTAGCTGCCATGTCAGGACAGGGAGTAGCATTGGGGGATTTCAGACAAGCCATTTTGGGATCATGTTCCCTGATCCAATTACAGAATATTGAGGGGGCAGCTGGCACCCTCCTGCTGGGGAGAGAGACGCCCCTGGCGGAGATCGCGGAGGCGTTGTTCCGGGAGTTGAGGGCGGCTTTTCCCTCCCCAGTGGATGGGGTTCCAACAATTTTTAATTATGTAAGAGAGGTGCCTCCCGAGCAACATTATGCTCAGGCATTGGAGCTGTGGATTGAGACCACAGGTAAACACCCAGGCAACTACCCTGAAGCTGAGATGATGTTCAGGACGGCGATGCTGAACGGCCTCCCAAATGAGGTGCAAACAATTATGAGAATTGATCCGGACATTTTGGTCTGTCCGGAACCGAGATTCAAGAGGCATTTGATACACCATTGCCGCATCTACATGGAAAAAGCAAATAAAGATCAAAAGGAAACTGACGCTCTGGCGACTAGTTTGGTTAAACTACAGTTGGCAAAGTTGCATGGTGAGGCAAAACAAGACAAGAGTAAACAAAAACAGATGTATCAGACGCCAGTGGGGGCTGGACGGGGCCGAGGCCAAGAGTTCTGTGGTGAATACAGAGGGCGTGGTCGTGGCGCCCCCTCTGGGCGGGGGCGGAATGGGTTCGCCCTAGGGACTTGCTACAACTGCGGGTCCTATGATCACTGGGCAAGAGACTGTCATGGCACCCCACCACCACCAGGGGCGGAGCAGCAGAACCAGCAAGCAAGGCCACCACATCAAAGGGGACCGCAGCAGCCCCGCCCGTGGCCACAGCCAAATCCACAGGGGCAGTATTACCAAGCTGACCCGTGGTACGGCCCGGACGAACAGGGGGGCCTGGGAAGCTCGGGAAGCACTGGCCAGGCAGAGCCAATGCTTCGGTTGACAGTGGCGGACACTCCGGTCCAGATGTTGGTGGACACTGGAGCAACACATTCATCGATCAACATGCCACTGCCAAAAACAGCGTTGTCGAAACGAGTTACAACGTTGGTCGGCTTCTCGGGACGTCCTCAGACTCTGCCCTTTACTCGCCCATTGAAAACGGAAATCACAAACACCGGACAGAAACTATATCATTCATATGTTCATGCAATGGACACACCCATCAACTTGATGGGCAGAGACATGTTGTCAGCATTGAGAGCTCAGATATTGTGCGGCGAGGAAGGACTCACAGTGACATTTCCTGACGGACAGGTGTTGGGATGCTCCCAGCCTGTGACGCATCGGGGTCAGTGGTTGATGGCACCACTCCCCACAGTACCGGAAACAGCACGAATCTACTGGGCAAGATTGAATCCTGAGACTCCGTCTGGGGGAGGTGTCTACTCCGCGTACCTTTTGTGGAAACCATGGATCCAGGCATTGGCACCGTACCACCCCCCAGTGGATCAATTGCATTGCACTCTATATTATGATAGGGAATCAGATGATATATATAGAGATGCGTTTGGAGAAATTGAGGGAGATAATTGGACATTACAATCACCATGCATCTTTGTGGGCCCCGAAGGGGTAGCAGCATATGTACAGTTGTCGCCAGAGCAAGAGCAATGGTATCGAATGAGTGAGGAAGGTTTGCCTCACGTGTCGTTGGCTGTGTCACCAGGCCATGAGCCCCGCCAATTGGGGCCCATGGTGAAACGATTAACACAACAACATGACTGGATGATGACTGATATTCCAGATGTGTGGCATTCGACCGCAACCAAAAGTTACAAAATAATGGCAAAAATGGTAGATGAGTCAGACCTTGAATTGGTCTTCCTGGACCGCCATCATGGGCGGGAACAGACGGACCATGAGTCTGCACAGGCGATGCTGGATCAAATGCCACAGACCTTGTGGTCACAGGGTCCATATGATGTTGGTTTTTGTCATACGGTTCAGCCGATCCAATTGGAAGTTGATTGCTCCAGTCCGGTCCGCCGTCCTCAATATCGATGGCCAAAGGAAGCAGACAAAGGAATGGAGGACACAGTGGCAGGATTGTGGGATGCGGGGGTGTTGGAGACGTCGGCGTCCTCTTGGAACACACCTCTGAGGCCGGTCCAGAAGGCTGATGGGGTGACATGGAGAATGGCCCACGATTTGAGGCCAGTGAATGACATAACTATAACTCCAGTTTTGTCAGTCCCTGACCCCCATCGCATCCTGTCCTCCCTGAGCCCTCAGAAACGGTGGTATACAGTAATTGATTTGGCGAATGCATATTTCTGTTTACCACTGGCTGAGTCAATACGACACGTGTTTGCATTTTCCTACAAAGGGGTGAAATTGCAGTACAAACGACTCCCACAGGGCTTCAAAAATTCGCCGGGAATCTTTAATCAGGTATTGAAGGACTTGTTATTTTCATGTGAACTACCCCAAGGCTCAGTGCTCCTGCAGTATGTGGACGATCTCCTCATTGCAGCCGAGACATCCAACCAGTGCGTGAAAGCCACACAAGCAGTGCTGTTGAAGCTTGCTGTCCAGGGTTTCAAAGTGTCTAGGAAAAAGTTACAGTGCTGTCGTAAGTCGGTGATTTTTCTGGGGCGTGTCATTACACCAGCCGGTTTGGCTATGTCCCCGGATCACCGCAGTTCCATCTTGCGACACCCACGTCCAGAGACAGTGCAAGACATGTTGTCTTTCTTGGGATTGTGTGGCTACAGCAGAGCCTACATCCCATGTTTTGTGGATAAAACAGCAGGCTTGCGGGCCCTGGTCAAACAACAAGGGGTCAGAAATTTGAAGGCCACATTGCAGTGGACCCCTGAGGATGATGCATTGTTTGTGCAACTAATTCAGGAATTAGCATCAGCAGCAGCTTTGGCTACCCCAGATTACACCAAGGTGTTTCATTTAGATGTGGCCATTAGTGAGAAGACAGTGAATGCGGCATTGTACCAAAGACGGGACAAACAGGGCAGTGTTATTGTATTGTAGTGTGCCATTAGACGGAATTGAACAGAAACAAGCAGACTGCGTTAGGTACGCATCGGGCCTGGCAAAGGTCCTACAGAAAACGGCTCATATGATCATGGGGTATCCTGTCCAGGTGCTAACAGACCATGCGGTGTCAGCTTTTATCGCATCGGCAGCATTTACATTGACACCCCTAAGACAAACACGGATGATGAAAACATTGACGGCACCAAACGTTACGTATGTGCATGATGGCGTGAACATGGCTGACCACCTCCTGGAAGGGGCACATGAGTGTGCTCTGAAAGTACAAAAAGATCAAAAAGTCCGTGAGGACTTGTATGCGGAACCATTGGAAGGAGGACGGGTTATGTTCACGGATGGGTGTTGTTGGCGTGCCAAGGAGGGGACACTCCACGCGGCAGCGGCAGTGGTGGAGTGGACAGGCTCTTCTTTCCTCCCGGTGACATCTCAGAAGTTGACAATAAAACCCTCCGCCCAGGCGGCTGAGGTGTTGGCTCTGGTGTTGGCCTTGGAACAGTGTCCAGGACAGAAATTGACTATATATACTGATTCGGCGTATGCAGCGTGTGCTGCCCTGATTGACCTAAAGGGGTGGCTCAACAATGGCTGGCTAACAGCGAAAGGCAAAGAAATTGCGCATAAAACTTTAATGGAGCGATTGTATGAAGCAATTAAGGGTCCCCACCAATTGGCAATTGTAAAGGTCCCGGGACACTCAAAGGCCAACACCATGATGGCAAAGGGTAATGAGAGGGCGGATGCTCTCGCGAAAGAAGTAGCTGGGTACACCCCTCAGGGCGAGATGATGTTAGCAACCACGGCTGTGGTCTGGGACGGGGAACCCCCGGATCTTCCAGTGGCACCCGCAATTACACTGGAGGACATTATGGGCGCACAAGGTAAGTCGTCGCCGGAACAAAAATCTATGTGGATCGCATCAAAGGCGGTCAGGCGATCGGATGGTCTTTGGGTGGGACCCAGAGGCCAGCCGGTCCTCCCTGAAGGACAACTCATGACATCGGTGTTGACTGAGGCCCATACAGTGGCGCATGTGGGGCCTCAGCCAATGCTTCCAAAACTTCGTCAGTGGTGGCATCCGAGGTTGCGGGAGGTGGTCTGGCAGTTTGTGGCGGATTGTGAATTATGTCAAACATTTAATGCACGACCGACATTGAAACCCAGGCCAGGAACATTCTCCCCTGTGGCCTGGCCTGGAGTAGAAATTGTAATTGACTTCACGGACATGATTGACAGGGTCAACGGGAAGCGGTTCCTTCTGGTCATGGTGGATTCTTATTCACGCTGGCCGGAGGCGTATCCGTGTGCAAGGGAAGACACCGCCTCAGTCATTAAAGCATTGGTGAATCATTATATTCCGACACATGGTTTTCCTGCGTTAATCAGATCGGATAATGGGACACATTTTAACAACAAAGCAATGGCTAAAGTGGAGGCGTTGTTGGGGCTGAAACATCGCTTTGGGTGTGTGTATCACCCCCAGAGTCAAGGCAAAGTTGAGAGATATAACAGAAATTTGAAAGAAAAAATGGCTAAGATCATGGCTCAAACAAAAATGACGTGGTTGCAAGCTTTGCCCCTAGCCCTGTTGGTCGTCCGCCAAACTGTTCACAGAATCACAGGTTTTGCGCCATTCGAACAGTTAACTGGTCGCCTAATGCCGGGGCCCGCCTCCACCTTGGTCCTGCCAGCTGACGTACCGACACCTGATTTATCACACGCTGAATACTGGAAGTACCTTCATTCACTTGTATCCAGTGTGTCTACGCAGGTCACAAACAAGGCGGTTGCAGATTCATCACCAGCAGTAGTGAAGTCGGACATCACTCCGTACGTCTACCTCCGGGTGCTTTCCCGGAAGTGGACTGAACCTCGCTGGAAAGGACCGTTTAGAGTTCTGGCTAGAACTTCACACGCAGTTCAATTGGAAACTAAAGGACAAAAGTGGTACCATTACTCACAGTTGCGCCCGGCCCCAGACTTTGTGCCCGCCAATGGTGAGCTTAAAGGTTGACCGCCCGGACGGGCAGGTCAAGAGAGGGAATATGACGATGGCAAGAATTGGATCAAAGTCGGACTCGAAAGTGTCTGGACAAAGACGACGACAATGCAAATGTTTAACGTTATTAACTATTTTACTGGCTGGCTTGTGTTTTGTGTGGACTATGTTGATGGTGCAGGATGACAGACGGAATGGAGTGAAAGGAGAACGAGTGATGGTGTATCATGCCGGGAATGGAACGGTATGGTATGAAGCAGAGCGAGATGGTGGTAAGACGCTGACACAGACACAACAATTACTGCTAAATCTGAAGTGTAAACAATCGACACAGGTGAACGTTTGGGTGACAATTTTGAACTGGACTCAACAATGGCTTGATTTGTTAGATAAATTGGACAATTATAAAACACGGTACCAGGACCCACAGGAGCCAAGGAGGAGAAGAGAGGTAAAGTCAGAAAATGAGTGGGAGAAAAAGGGCTACCAGCCTTGGATAATAGGCTGGGCATACAATAATTCGGTGAGAGTAACAGTGGCTCCTAAAACAACTACCCAAGTAGATATACCAATAAAGGCACTGAGAGGGTTTCGGGGAGCGTGGTATACATCAGTGATGGCTGACATGTCAGAAGTAACTGGAGACATGTTCCCGGGTCATTGGTGGTATATAACAGGACACGTGACAATGTGGGGATGGGATTCCATGGTTACCACACAGGCGGGTGATTATTGGGCACCATCAAAGAATAATATTGCTAAGTATTTCCATAATAAGATTTTCCTAAGAAAAGAAGGGGAGATATTGAAATTGACAATTGCAATGGGCAATAATTCAATTGCGCCACCACAACAAGAGGTGTTAGTGCTAAACACATCATGTTGGGGGTTTAAGTTGTGGGCATATTCATCTGGAAAAGATCCATATTTTCCAATTATCATTTGTGAGAATGGGACTATGACAAAAGGGGAAACACCAGCGTTAAATAATTATACACGTCAAACGGGTACCACAGCCAGAACAATGACGACAGTGGATGACTGGTTTATGATTCACACAGGTATCTCTATGGTTACGAATAATTGGCTCCTAATGGCTGAACAGGCCGCTCACAACACTAACGAGAATTGTTTGGTATGTTTAGGTGCAAGACCAGTTTTGAAGATCATGGCAGCAACTGCTGTATCCAAAAAATGTCTCTTTGGTTTCCTATATAACAAGACTATGCAAGGAGAGTGCAGCCAATTGGACTCGGCCTTTCCACTGACAGATATGGAAAAGGGAAAGCCCATTTTTGACACCCATGTTGCACAACAAAATTTCACCTGCCTAAATTTAAATGGGACTGGCCCTGGGATTGGAAATATCCAGGAGTCATGGTGTAATGAAAATGTGTCTTTGCCAGCAGGAATCCCTCTCGCTCGTGCGGATGTTTGGCTGTGGTGTGGAGCAAAAGTTTTGTATGATAGGCTACCCTCCAATGCCTCAGGTAAGTGCGCCCTAGTAACACTGATCATGCCAATTAGTGTAACAGCATTAGACATGGCCGGAATAAATTGGGAAGGCGTTGGACGATGGGGAAGAATCCCCTTCCTTGTGAGGAAGAAAAGGGACATGCAAGAATGGCTAAAGGCAGGAGACCCCACGTATATGGATGCAATTGGAGTTCCGAGAGGGGTCCCTGATGAATACAAATTGGTGAATCAAGTGACGGCAGGATGAGAGAGTATTTTCCTGTTTGTTACTGTAAACAAAAATGTGGACCGAATTAATTATGTCCACTACAATGTCCAACTATTGGCGAACTTCACCACCTCGGCACTCCAGGCAGTGCATGAGCAATTAGCAGCCACGTCTCTTATGGCATTTCAAAATAGAATGGGTTTAGATATGGTGTTAGCTGAGAGAGGAGGAGTATGTGGCATTTTTGGAGATCAGTGCTGTACTCTGATTCCCAACAATACGTCTCCTGACGGGCGTCTGACTAAGGCATTGGAGGGTCTGCGCACGCTCAGTAACAAAATGAAAGAGCACTCAGGTGTGGACACCAGTTGGTACTCTGACTGGCTAAACGGCTTTGGCAAATATAAAAGCTTGATTGCATCAATGTTGGTTTCTATCGCTGTGTTTACCGCTATTATGGTGTTATGCGGATGTGGCTGTATTCCATGTATCAGATCATTAACTATCAGGACAATTGAACGCACGTTGGGGCCACGCCCTCCGGGTGGCCAGTACATGATGATCCCTCAGAAGGACCCCCAGGAGACAGCTATCGCCCTCCGGGAGTTCAGGATGTGAGTATGGGGGAGGTAGTCTCAAGGATCTGAGGCTGAGTATTAATTTTTTACTGATTTTTACTAGAGTAGTAATTTTGTACTAATTTTTTACTAGAATGAAATCTTATACTGATTTTTAGTTTTCTACTGATTTTTTAATTGTTTACTGAGTTTAGCTTATGGTCATTGATTTTAGCTCGTGTCTAACAATAAAACAAGGTATTTGAGTGATGACCTCAGTCGTCCGAGGTCATGAGAGGGAATGAAGGAATATTAAGGGTTAACGCTTAAAAGAGAGTTCATTATATCTCCCTGCCTGGCCTTTGGAATGCGAAGGTTATTTGGACAGGATGTGGGAGTAGGACTCAATAGATTGCAGATGTGTGGGGGGTTGAACTGTGTGCAGGTACCAGTTGCTGAAAATGGAAAGATACAGCTGGGAGGAACCGCAGTAAAATCTTCAAGAAGGAAAGACCAATGAGCAAGCTAGGGATAACTGCATTTTACACATAACCAATCGTATAGTGCCAGGATGCCTTTGTGTTGTGTCATTTGCATATTGTGTAGCATAACTAAGTTCCCGGGCAACCCAGAGGAAGAACTACGTCGACTGGTGTCAAATAAGACGTATAGAGTGTATTGAGAGGGACCTGGGCCCCGGGTGTGTGTATTTGGATTGGTGTGGTAAGAATAAATCCACTCGTGTGTGAAACTGCTAGCTTCCTGAACTCTCTATATTGCAGAACGAGCGCGCAAATTGTTGGATGAGTGAAAGTCGGGTAAGGTTACAAATTGGAGTCAGATTATTAACTTAACTTTAATATACTTATAGATTTTAAAACCCAACATCCCACAGACAATGACAATACGAGCAGGACTTAAAGTATCTTCAAGAAGCTTCTCTATGTTTTGGAGGAGGATGCAGAAACATGAAAACAGCTGCGGCGGCCACAACACCTGCTGCCATTCGAGATGTTCTGCTGTGACGGGAGCTGGTGGACATTCAAGCGCAAGTGAAGAAGCCGCACGAGTCTGTCGTGTTCTATGCTGATTTACGGATGCTTGGACACTATCACGACAGATGGAGGAGCCTCGAACCAACATCCTATGTGGTTCCTAGCTGTAACTGTACACAGGAACTGGCCAACAGCTGACAGAGCAAAGATGGGCCTGACCTGAAAGGTGGTGTTGTTTGGGTTTTCTAGGATGAAAATCCTGACCGATTTCACTTGCCTTTTGATTCCTTTAATCTAGTCGTATACTTAAAAACACAATTTTAGTGAAGCTGAAGGATTTGGTTTAGCTTTCTAATGTGTAACAATGATTAAGTTCTGTTATGATTATTATTAATCAATTCAGACAAAGTAGCATTTTTTTATGATTTGATGGTCCTATACATAGTTACATTTTATATTCCTGAGTTGAACTGTATTTGATTCAGGTGACGATCTCTGATCACCAGATTCATTCATACTGGCCTCTCATTGGCGGTCTCACAACAACCCTCCATTTTCTTTAACTCATTGTCTGCTTAAACTTATTTATGCTTGGGGAAGCTGTGGCCGAGTGCCACGACCTGAACCGCAGCCTTTGATGGGCGAAATTGTGTCGCGGGGGCAGGCGATGGGCCGTGTGGTCATTAATACGGACATTGACGAGTTAGTTGGTCGATGTGCACCAAAACTGATTTTTGAGTAAATGCAACACTCGGCAATACACGAGGAACTCAACGAGAAAGCAGCCGAGAAGAAAGCAGCCATCACTGCAACAGCGCAAATCAGAAGAAAAAAGAACGGGAGAATTGAACTTTCCGACTTCGTGGAAAAACATCCTGAACGAACTCTCAACGGAGCATGAGTAAACGCAACTGTCGGCAATACACAAGGAGTTCAACGAGAAGGCAGCCGAGGAGGAAGCAGCCATCACTGCAACAGCGCAAATCAGAAGAAAAAACAGGGGAGAAACGAACTTTCCGACTTCGTAGAAAAACATCCTGAATGAACTCTCAACGGAGCATGAGTAAACGCAACCGTCGGCAATACACGAGGAGTTCAACGAGAAGGCAGCCGAGGAGGAAGCAGCCACCATTGCAACAGCACAAATCATTAAAAAAAACGGAGAAGCAAACTTTCGACTTCATGGAAAAAACATCCTGAAAAAGTGTTCACGAGTCGTGCCCACTTTGACGACGTTTGTCTTGTGCATTTTAGAAACATTATTAAAAGTCGTCAAAGGCAATCGACTTTGTAGTTTTTTCAAAACGTTCGTCAACCAGTACTGCAGAAGCAGGTAAGAACCAGTAGTGACTTATAAATTGGGTGTAAAATTACATTTCAAAGAAATCATAAAACCTTAATGCTTGTTGTTGTTTGAATTCTTAATGCTGTGTTTATTAAATGCGTGTTCATGTTTGTGTGCATGTTGCATCCTGGTAGCTTTCTCTTGTTCCACTGCGTTTTAACACGGGTTTGTTTATATACCATATTTTCACACCTATAGGGCACACTAAAATTTTCTCTAAAATTGTCAATGCGCCCAATTGGTCGGTACACCGTCTGTGCACTAAATTCAATTTTTGTATGGCCCTGACCGCTTGAGTGACTGGTTTTATTTCTTGCTGGCACGATATTTATTGCAATCAACCCAGCGGACGTTCACCCTAAAAATAGTCTCTCCGCGCATTCCAAGCATTACGGTAAGTCCATTCAAAACATTCCAGGGGAGTGGCAAGGCACAACACAATACGGGTGTGAACGCTTGCAAAATGGACTGAAGCCATGGATCGAACACTATTTAACAGCTTTGCTAACGGATTGCTAACGGGTGGCCAACATAGTAATTCTGGCAGGCAGCGTCGCTTAGTTACGTGACGATTTGGAATGAATTGTCAATGCCAATATAACAGCGAGAAGAATCAAAGGCTTGGGAGTGATGCATGTCGCGAGTTACAATGGATTGTGGATGACTGGGCTCAAGTGTCAGCCAGCACTGTTGTTTGAGCTTTCGTCAAAGCTGGAATCAAGTTCCCGGAATACACAACTCTGACTGACAGTGGAGCCTAGCATGTTGAACGCCGAGCTCTTTATATCAGAGTGTACCTTTTAGCTTAATAAAGCATTATAGAACTTAGTTTTGCTTGTGCGGTCTTTAAAAAATCACGCTAGCAGCTAGCATAACATACGCTATCGGATAGCATAACATACGCTAGCGGCTAGCATAAGATAGGAACGTTAGCGGCTGGCATAACATACGCTAGCCTAGTGTCATGCTAGCGTCTTTTCTGAAGAAGCGCGAAATGTATTGACAAAACAAAAAACTGAAAATAAACCCGCAAATGAGACTGCGCCCTATCAGACGGTGCGTTTTATAAGTGTGAAAATACGGTACTTGTTATTCCTTGTGACATTAATAAATACTTTTATGATAATTTTCTCTCATATTTGTCTTTCTCACATCTTTCTTACAAAATTGGGACATGTTGACCAATTTTAAAGGGTTTAGTTGGTAGATGTGTGAGGACTGTGGAACAAATTTGAGAATTTACATATAAAATACACCTACTTACGAAATTTTCAACTTACGAAAAAAGTTCTGGAACCAATTAATTGTGTAAGTAGAGGTATGACTACACGTACACATACATATACAGATTCATTTATGCCGCAATGGTGTGCTAAGCCTTCAGCATATGAAGCAACGTCATTTTTTCGGTCACCGTCATCAGGTCTCATTTTTTTCCTGGGCGCATTGGATGCCTGGAATTACTTCTAATTGGATTTAATCATGTACCTTTGTGATAATACGTTCGAGCACTTTTGAAAGAATAATACAAATACAGATAATTTAATACAAAATGGGAGTTTGACAGGGACAGTAATTGGTTTGATGTGCGGCAAATTCCTAACCATCCTGAGCGAGTGTTGTTGAGCGAACAGGTTAAGAATGCCTGTGATGTTTGTGTCGGAGGCTTGCCTAAAGAAGAATGTGAGAGTATGAGAGAACGATTGACGGAATGGATGTATAAGTGTTCTGGGGGCGGCTGGTTTCCCCCTATGTTTTCAACTGCATGTTTAGTGACATTGATGAAAGAAACAGAAATGGCTTGTGTTAGGAGAGCGGAAGCTTTTGGATTAGAAGTGGAAAAAACTAACAGGTTGTCTACAAGAGGTAAAAGAGTGAGAGATAATGCGAAGAAAGTTGTGGAAATGAAAGCGAATGTGAGAATGATGGTTAAGGGATGTGCGTTGAAGTTGTCTCGTGTCGCAGTTAAAGAAGATAGTGTTGGTCTGGTGCCATCGCCACCCGATTTGACCTTCTCGCCGCCTCCTTACTCGAAGGAGAAACGGTTTTCAGCGGTATCTCCACTTAACCCATTTATGCCGTCATCCTACCCTATCATGTCAGAAAATCTTGAATGAAATTCATGCTCCGGTGCTATGTGGGATAATGCTTTTAATGTCTTCGGCAAATACAAAGCCTTGATAACTATGGCCATTATCTCCACTGCTATTTTTTCTGCTCTTCTAATTTTGTGTGGTTGTTGTTGTATTCCTTGTATCCGATCACTATGTCAGCGTTTAATTACTACCACCATTGAGAAAAAGGATATTAATGATCCTCCACCCTATATGATGGCCGAATTGCTTCCCCTTACTAGTCCCATGCACCATATGCCATCTTCTCCAGATGATGATACCGCTGGTGTCTTTCTTTAATTTGATTTCGGGTCTTGGACTCCTTTGAGTCCGGAAGGGGGATTGAAATGGGTCTCATATTGAAACGTGTATTTTGAAGTGGGTCTCATATTGAAATGTGTATTTTGCCCATTTCTAGTCATGACTCCATGAGTCTCAAGCTTCTGCTTAGTAGAGCTCTGTCATGCAGCCAGATGTGTCCTTGAAGACTTGCAACATTGTCATTATCTTCTATTTGATGGTTCATAACAAATTGCTTACTGTATGAAGTAGGGGAAAATCCCATGCCTGTTCGGATTCGGTACCACCCTCTTGAGAGAATAAAGATGAAATTAAGTTGTCTGTCTCGGCGCATTTGTGAACGACAGCCTTGCCCGTGGTTCACCTGTGCCCAGAATATTATGTAATACAAGCTTCAAAGTCACTGTTCATCGCCTCCAGCCTGCATTTGGACAACCAACATCTTCCACATCCGAAATTAATCGAACCCGAGAAGGAAGACAGAGTGCTCTTCCTTCACCATTCTACAGTGAAATATGACTTGTTCGGCACTGAGTGCTGCCCAATGCAGCACCAAAGAAGCGGAGCCATGAATTCCGCCATTTTTTTATTCCCCAGTCTTCCGCTTGCGTGTTTCAGCGTGAATTTTTACATCTTTATGAACGTTTTAGAGATGCCAGTGAGTCTGAAACTCTCACTTGGTTGGGCTTTTGCCTGAGAAAAGCGCAATTTGTGGAGAAGCAATACCAATTTCGTCATACACAGCTGGGTATGATGAGAATTAGGCTTTTGTCTAGTCAATGATGATGACAAGCCTATGTCTGGATTTAATTTTTTTTATTTTTTATTACTTTATTTTAAATAATTGATACAAAAAAACTGCAGTGTACTGAAGCCACGAAGTGGTGAAGGGTCACAGTCTAGCACTGTATCTGCTGGAGCCCATCTCAGTTGACCTCGGGTGCCAGCCAGGGGACACCCTGAATTTGTGGCCAGCCAGTCACAGTGCACAAGGAGAATGACAACCATGCACGCTCGCGCTCGCATTCACACGTAGGGGCAATTTAGAATGTTCAACCAGCCTAGCATGCATATTTTTGGGATGTGGGAGGAAAACGGAGTACCTGGAGAAAACCCACGCTAGCCTGGGGAGATAAACAAAACTCCACACAGTGAGGACCGCCCTGGGATCGAACCTCCACCCCAGAACTGTGCTAACCACTGGTCCGACTGTGATGCTCTTTGAATTATAAAAATAAATAAGATACGAACTGTAATGAAAGTGTTAGCATATTTTCTTTCTTAGACTGACTTGTGTATTTTTAAAATTCCCAAGTTTTCATTTTTCAAGAAAACAAAATTCATTCTGCATGAATTATTCCAGGAAGCTAATTTTGGGACAATTGGAAGGGAATGGTCTCCACACCATCAGAAAATTAGGCAAAAGAAGGAAATAGAACATTCATATATTATAAGCAAAATGCAATTTTTCGCAGGCATAAATCCACCCAGCTAAATCAAGGAAACTTTGAAATCATTCATTTCGGCACCCCGTGATCTTTCTAAAGCATCTAACGAGAAAACGCCCAGACTTCTCATTTAGATTGTGCTAAAAAGCACAAGCAATGAATAATGTAACGTTGAGATATTCTTACCCCCATAGTCCCTCGAGTTAAGATCGTTATTGTTTCTCCTTCTGACTTTTTGTCGTCTTCTTGTTCTAAAAACAACCACTCACTTACGTTTAAGGCGGATTCGCCGCCTGTGTCTGAAAACAATTCATGTCACCGCAGATCGGGATACGGTAGGTACCCGATCTGCTCGGGGTGCCTTTTGGGCTTGGGGGGCCTGCGTCTTCTGATGCCGTCACCACGCTCTGAATGCATTGTAAAAACTAACTGTCCATGTTGGTCACAACAACACTTGGATTGAAAAAGCAAACAAATGCAAATAAAGCACAATACAATAAAAAGGGTTAGGACTCAGAGACTGTCAAAAACAAGGGGAAAAATACATTTTAAAAAGCTTTAGAGATGGACACTGGTGGGAGTTGAGAGAGTGATAGAAAGATGTGTGCACACGTTAATTAGTTTTATGTAAAATTGTTGAATATTATATCTGCGTGAGATGAAACACTGGCACACTTTTAAACAGGCATCTTATAGGCGAACATTTCGACTCTTCGGCCAATCATATAGCGAGGATCGTCGTCCTGTAGCGCAGGCCCCAGCCACGCGTACAGACACCGGATCGGAATCAGGACGTTTCTGCTAACGCGCATGCGCGGGAATTGCGTCACTTCCTCGAGAGCGCCGACGGCATTTACATTTATTCTACGCATTTTAAATATGGTGGCCCGGCAGTGAGTGTTTAGCGCAGCACAGAAGATGCTGGTGTTGTTCGGCTCGACCTACGTGTGTGAACAGACCTTCAGCATCATGAACATAGGCAGCCACAGATCCAAGTTAACAGACAACACCTCAGATTCATTCTGAGAATCGCCACAACAAAACTAAATCCAGACTTTGATGCGCTGGCTAAAAAAGGAGACCAACAACACTGTTTCCATTAAAATTGAAAGTGTCTCCGTGACGCGCACGTTCTCCAATTAAATAGTGCGCGATGATCAAATATAATTCCACTCCACAGAGTGACTTGGTGCCACTGTTTCACCCATGCACTCATCCTTGTTGTCTTTTGGCACTGGGGACACAAATTGAATAGAAGAAGCATGTCAAGTACATCTGCATCTCCTATTGTTTTTGAAAAAAGACAGCCAGGAGGAGAGGAATGGTGATAGCCTGAAGGATAACAGAACTTTCCGTGCTTTAAAATAGAAATGGTTACTAATAAAGAAGGCACATTTTATTTATTCGATTTTCAGTGTTTTAAGACTCATTCCAAAATCAGATATCGTATCTCTTTTCCCCACTTCCGTGACGAAGTTGGCGTGGTTTTCTGCAGGTGGTGATTTTTTGCTGCTCTATCGGCGTCCCTCCAGCACTTCAACTAGTTTCCTCAGGAACTGGTCATGGTGGCATCTATAGCGCCCCTGAGAAGGTGGAGTCTTGAATCCTGACAAGATATGCTGGAGGCTAGCGTTGGGAGCGTTGCAAAATGTGCAGCATACCTCATTCCCGAACAATTGATGGAAGTTATGAGGACAGGTAAGCGTGTCGTAAGTTGCGCGAATGAGGAAGCTGATCCTTGCCTTTGGGATCTTCGACAGGTCGGACACAGATGTTTCAGTTGACAACTCCCTCCCAGGTTGTCCAGCTTCCTTGTCGGCCCTGCGACACGGCCTTCATCTTATAGCGCTTTTCCTACATCCTTGTCACCACCGCCACCACAATTTCCTTCCTTTCCTTATGGTTAGCCTTGGACCAGAATCATGCCGCTTGTCCCCATCCTAGCCCTGCTCTTCCTGCCTGGAGCCTCCCCCTGATCTCCTGATGATGCAGTCTATTGACGGCTTGGTCAACCTCAGCCTGGGCGTTCCATCTCCGGCCAGTGGGAACCTTAAAGTTGGTGTTCCTTCCTGAATGGTCAGTGGACTCTTAGCTCAAGACCCAGCCTAGACTTCTCTTGCCTTTAGCCCAGACTGATAGACTGCAGTGGCAGTTGCAGTGTAATCCTTCCAAAGAGGACGGTTCTGGGAAGTCACCCTGGTAGACCTATTCACTTTCTGATGAATGAGTTGGCTTTTCCATCCATCTTGCTCATGGTGGATGAGGAGAACTTGCTCATTTTAGGGCCACATTACCCACCTGTAGAGTGTGAACTGATAGTACCAGACCTTGAACTTTACAGGGAGTTGGCTCTGGTCAACCCTTGCCAGGCCATCAGGAAGTTGTTTCATGATGGTCCTCTCCATCTGTTTATCAGACAGCTCTGCAGTGTACTGCCTCCCAAGACTTTTGATGGGTTGCTCAGAGGGGGATTCTTTCTCTCCTGACGACAAAACTGGTGTTGTCGTTTCTGACTCGTCTTATGAGTGACAGACTATGGGATTTGGAGGGTTTCATCTTCTTCCTGGGTGGCCCGGTGGCGCGACTGGGTAGCGCATCGGCCTCACAGCTCTGGCGTCCTGGGTTCAAATCCAGGTCATGTCCACCTGTGTGGAGTTTGCATGTTCTCCCCGGGCGTGCGTGGGTTTCCTCTGGGTACTCTGCTTTCCTCCCACATTCCAAAAACATGCATGGTAGGCTGATTGGAGACTCTAAATTGCCCCTAGGTATGGGTGTGAGTGTGCATGGTTGTCCATCTCCTTGTGCCCTGCGATCGGCTGGCCACCGATTCAGGGTGTCCCCTGCGTCTGGCCCGGAGTCAGCTGGGATAGGTTCCAGCACCCCCCGTGACCCTATTGAGGATAAAGCAGTTCATAAAATGAGATGAGATGATCTTCATCCTGGCCTATGACGTCAACTCTTCCATCCTCTTCAGCAGTCGGGATGTGTATGCTGCTGTCTGAAGGAGGCTGGTGACGTCGTCCATGTAGCTCCTCAGTCCAGATGGTAATTTGATTCTTCCAACCATTTGTCTTGCTCCAATGAGGATTACCTCAAAGGGGGCCACAAAGAGGATTGTAGATATGGCGTACCCCAATGCAATTCCCACTTCCTGCTGCTGCCACCCAGTTGTAAATTCCTGGAGGACAAAGCACATCTGCAGGTCGCTGAAGTAAAATGCTACCAGTATCTTCATGCAGTGAGGCATATGGAAGAACTCCAAGGCATAACTGATCAGCAGGTGTGGGACAGATCCATACGCATTGGCGAGGTCGGGCCAAAGGACGTGGAGGTCGGTCTTCTCCCACTTGGCCTTCTGGATCTGGTATCAGATCATGGCAGAATGCTCCACACACCCTGGAAAGCCTGGGATTCCTGCTTTTTGGCAGTTGTTATCAATGTGGCCCTTCTCTAGAAGGTAGGTCATCCATCAAGTTAGGCAATTTAACATTTTATGATAGCCTGGAAAAGAGGACCAGCTCTCTTGTTCTGTTGAGGCGTTGAAGCGCAGCTGTCTTCTCCAAATGCCTTCCAAATCTTTTGAATGCTGCGCCCCCATTTATTCAGAAAGAATAGATGTGTCCATTACAGAGAAATAATGTGTGTATGTGCAAAGCCTACATAGTAGACCGTGTGGCTTTCATTTTACAGTCTCAGTCTTTTAGGCATAAACAATCTTCAAATCATAACATTTGCCGGAATCACCTCCTCGATCCAAGAAAGACTCCCAGAATGTTGATCTCCCTTCTCCAGCCTCTCAGGAGTTGTTGGAAGTCACCCAGAGTCTGTTGTCCTCATAAAAAGTTCATAGCAAGTGAAAGGATACTGTATGTGTACTTCAGCTGTATTAAAACACCCATTTATGGTAGCAAATGTATGATAACACAGATAAATGATACATATGATGATATCAAACTCAACATCATCCTTCTGGCTAACACCGAGAAGATCTTCCCCTCTACGTTCAGCAGGGTGATGCTTCTGAATTGGCCTATTTCTTTGGAGTTCGCTTCCAGCTCTAATACCTTGGGGCAGTTTTTATGTTTTTATATAACTTGTAAGTGACTCCATTGGGTCCGGTGCTGATGAAGACCTTGCCTTCTTCACCGCTTGCCTAACTTCGCTGAGCTTAGGGACATGAGGTTAAAATCAGCCATGGGTGGTGAGGGCCAGGGTATGTACCCTGGTGTTCCTTGTGGGACATCTCTTAGTTGGTCGCTGTACCTTTTGACGTGCTGCTCCAATAGGTCCCTGGTGGTCCCAAGCTTTCTGGACTTCTCCTCCAGCGGGTGTGCTTGAAGGGGTCCTTGTAGTAGCTGGCTCGCTCTATCTGCTTCCGTTTGCCACGCTTGCGGATGCGTTCAGCTCTGCGGAGCCTGAATAGTCTTTGCCTGACCTCTCCCCACAGGACTTTCAGGCCCTCGCTCTCTGGCATTACTCCAGTTCTTGCGGAGTTGTCGGCGTCTTTGCACAAGCTGGGCGATCTCCTCTTCCCTCCTCCCCCTTTCTCTTGGGGTGGTCTTCTGCTTGAAGGTAATTTCACCGAACCTGTCTCTGCAGGTCTGGTATATAACATCCCCAAACATTTTAAACTTGGCTTTGACACCTCCTTGCAACCTTTCCTCCAGGGTCTTGATTAGGTCTGTGTCCAAAGAGCGCCATGTCTCTGCTTCGTTTGACTTTGGCCATTTGATCTTATTCCTTCTTCCTGGTTTCTTGGTCTCTGCTTGTGGGTCTTTCTGTGTGAGATGGTTTGGGCTATGTCTTGGTGTTCGCGTAGGGGCTCAGCCTCCACTGAGGGGCTTTCTTCCCTGCGCCTTCCCAGCTTTCAGCAACATTGGGTCCTTTGCCACTATAGTTTTCTACCTGGCTCTTGGTCCCCCTTGTCTCACCCGCTGCCGTGGTGCAAGGTCGGCCTCTCTGATCACACTTTGCCTTACCCTGGTGGATTCATGGTCTCCTGTACATCGTCACCTTTTCCTATCCGCAAGCACACTTTCAGAGGATCTAAAGTAGATGATAATTATTAGTCGCTACTGGTTCTTACATGTTTGGATTTAAGTTGCCCTTCTGCAGTACTTGTTGACAGACGTTTTGAGAAAAATCGATCTTAAGACAATTGCCTTTGATTACTTTTAATAACGTTTCTAAAATGAAGACAAACATCGTCAAAGTGGGCGATCGCACGACTCAAACACTTTCAGGATGTTTTTTCCACGAAGTCGGAAAGTTTGTAAAATTTCTCCCGTTTTTTAATTTTTTTTATTTGTGCTGTTGAAATGGTGGCTGCTTCTTCCCCAGTCACCTTCTCGTTGAATTCCTCGTGTATTGCCGAGCGTTGCATTAACTACTGCTCCTTTGAGAGTTCGTTTTGGTGCCCCTTGACCAATTCGGCAACGTCCTTCTTACTGACTACTGGCCACATCGCCTGCCCCGTGACACAATTTCGCCCACCACAGGCTGTGGTTCAGGTTGAGGCTCGACTGTGAGTTCGTCGAAGGCACTAAGTGGCCACAGCTTCCTCCAAGAAAAACTTCAAGCCCACAACAATGAGCAGCGGTGAAAAAAACATTAGAGACTCTTGAAACATGGAGAGGGTTTGTCGACTATGAGTTCTTCGAAGGCACTCGGCCACAGCTTTTTCCAAGCATATGTTTAAGCAGACAACAGGGGTTAGAGAAACATGGAGGGTTGTTGTGAGACAGCCAACGATAGCCCAGTAGAGTGTAAGGAAATTGTCAAGCAAGAAGCAGTGCATCCGCGAAATTTTCAAAATAAGATAATGGTTATAGGAAATGTATTGACATTTTCGTGACTTGGATATTTTTTTCATATCTTGAGGCACTCATTTGCATCTCAAAAGGTTTCATAACCTGAAAATTGGATACCGATGTAGAGGCATTCATAAGTAGTTGGTTGTTTGGATCAGCAATTTAATAATAATAATAATTGGACATAGGCCCTGTCGTCATTATCACAACACAAGCCTACTTGTCATCACACGCAGAAACTGCGTGTGACGAAATTGATGGTGCTTCTCCATAAGCTACGTTTAATCGGCAAAAGACCTAATAAGTGTAAGTTACGGACTTGTAATTTGTCATTCCGCTGTTGAGGATACAGGTCGCTTACCTCTCGCTTACCTCTCACTGTCTTCCACTTACCTTTCCTCAGTCAGCTAGTAGGAGGCAGATCACCAACCAAACATCTGTTCATATACCGCAGAGGGGAATGTGTGTTATGTTAGCGCGAGTTTAGATTTCTGATGGATGTGGGGAAAAAACTGTCCTTAAGCCTATTTGTCCGTGCTTTGTGGGACCTATAGCGTCTGCCAGAGGGCAGCAGCTGGAACAGATTGTGACCAGGGTGGTAAGGGTCCCCTATGATGTTCTTGGCTCTGCTGAGGTAACGAGGGCTGGCAATGTCTTCAAGTGAGGGCAGAGAGCAGCCGACAATCCTCTGGGCAGTGTTAATCACTTTCTGCATGGCCTTTTTGTCTGCCGCCGTGCTTCCAGCATACCACACTGTGATGCCGTACGCCAGGATGCTCTCTACAGTGGTTCTATAGAAGGTTCTCAGAAGATTGGTGCCCAAGTTGTTCTTCCTAAGTACCCTGAGGAAATGGAGTCGTGTCTGAGCCTTCTTCACCACTGCCGTGGTGTTTGTAGACCATGAGAGCTTGTCCGTGACGTGGACCCCCAGTAATTTCAATTAAACACATCATATAGCAGACAAACAGGGACATTTGAATGAGGACAAAATAAGTTTATACAATTTACAGAAACTGTGCAATCATTACTTAAACAAAAGTAGGCAGGTGCATACATTTGGGCAGCCCAACAGAAAAATTATATCAATATTTAGTAGCTCCTCCTTTTGCTGTAATAACAGCCTTTAAACGCTTACTATAGCTTCTATTGAGGGTCTGAATAATGGTTGAAGATATTTTTGACCACTCTTTTTTACAAAACATCTCTAGTTAAGTCAGGTTTGCTGGTTTTCCAAGCATGGACAGCCCGCTTTAAATCATACCACAGATTTTCAATAATAATCAGGTGTGGAGACTGAGAATGCCATTTCAGGACGATGTACATGTTCCTCTGCATGATTGCCTTAGTAGAATTTGAGCAGTGTTTAGCGTCCTTGTCTTGTTGAAGAATCCAGCGCCGGCACAACTTCAACTTTGTCACGCATTTTAGAACATTGTTCGTAAGGATCAGCTGATACTGACTGGAATCCATGTGCCCATCAACTTTATCAAGACTGCCAGTACCTGCACTGGCCACATAGCCCCAAAGCATAATGAAAACACCTCTAAATTTTACTGTTGGTAGCAGGTGTCAGTCTTGAAATTTTGGGTTCTTCGTCCGCCATGCATACTGCACCGCCCCTTGGTATTTCAAAATAACTTAATTTTAGTTTCATCAGCCCACAGCATTATATTCCAAAATGAAACTGGCTCGTCCAAATGTGCTCTACCATACGTCAAGTGACTCCATGGCATGTCCGCAGAAAAGGCTTCTGCCGCAGAACTCTCCCCAATAGCATCTTCTTGTGCAAAGTAAGCTGAATAGTTGAATGATGCAAAGTGACACCATCTGTTGCAAGACCATGTTGTAGGGGTTAGGAGCTGGTCTGTGGATTGAGTTTGACTGTTCTCACCATCCGTCGTTTGTACTCATCTAACATTTTTCTGCCAAAACCATGTCAGCAAACATTAATCATGTCATGCGTCGTCTCTTTGTTAAAGTTAAGAAATATGATTTCCACAGCTCTGGCTTCTGTGTGATGACTTGTTATTGTTTTTCCATTGCTTTCTCTGTGGGTTCTTATGTTCATTTCCCTACTCTTGTTTGTCCCTCCTGTCTTGCCGTTGCTCTCGCACAGCTGCGCGTCATTAGAATTAGTTCCTGTTGTGTATTTAAACCCCACTGATTGTTAAGTCATTTGTCGGATCGACTGCTTTATTTGCCTTGCCATGTGTCTACCTTACCTCATTCCTCGATTCCCCGTGTTCCCTAGACGGGTTTGTTTTCCATTATTTTTCGCCAAGTCCTTTGTTACTTTCCTTGCCTCCTGCCTAAGTTATTAAATTTTTCGACTGAGCACCACTTCTCTCGTCCTCGCCTGTTTCCCTGCGATTGGGTCCTATTCCTCGTGTCCTCACCACAACGTCTTGCCAAATACGTAACACAATCTGACAAGCTATACTTAAATGTTACAAAATTATTTTATTACATAATTTAGGGCGAATAAAATTTGCATTGATCACGATTGGAAATTTGATGCATTTTGTGTATTGTTAGCATTGGCTTTTGACCTCATACCCAGAATGCCGTGTGCTTGTTTTCTGTTCTGGAGGATATAAAGATAAATGTAGAACAAAGAAAACGGATAGTCTTAGTGTGTTCAGACACACCAGCAAGGCTTTTAATGAAAGAAGCACAGACACGTGACTCCAGTGTGTGTGTGTGTGTGTGTGTTTATGTATGTATGTATGTATGTATGTATGTATGTATGTATGTGTGTACAGTAATACACAGTAATGCACGTGTGCTCCAACATACGAGCTATTTGAGATACGAGTAAAATTCCGAGCAAATATTTACCTTGAGATACGAGACACATTTTGAGATACGAGCATTTGAGACAGCCAGGTGGCCAGGCCGCGAGAGGCTACTTTATGATTTCACCGCACTGTCTCTCTCGTGCAACAATCGCTATGTTGCTTTTTTCCCGTGTTTTCTTTTGCATTACTCAGTGCAGAATTAAGGGAAACACAATGGATCCAAAGCAAGCCGGTGCAATGAAGGGTACTGCGAAGAAAAGGCGTATGATGACAATCGATATTGAGCACGAAATAATCGAAAAAAGTGAGTAGTGTCCGCGTGACTGAGCTGGCTCGCCAATGCGTATGGAGAAGCAGGAAGTTCGCCGAAAGCCACAGTGGAACGCATTTACCTCTTTGCCTTGGTTATTTCACAAGAAGGTTTAAATTTAGTGTAACGTTAGATTAAAACTTTTTTTTAAGTTTGTGTGTATAGGAATCTAAGTTCATTTCAGTTAAATTTAAAGTTTATGTTACATTCCGAGCGCATCCGTCAAGTGACTCTCTCTCTCTCCCTCTCTCTCCCTCTCTCTCTCTCTCCCTCTCTCTCCCTCTCTGTCTCCCTCTCTCTCCCCTCTCTCTCCCCCTCTCTCTCCCCCCCTCTCCCCCCCTCCCTCTCCCTATCCCCCTCCCTCCCTCTCCCTCCCTCCCTCTCCCTCCCTCCCTCCCTAACACACATTGGTTTGTACTGAAAAAAACATTTAATAAAATGGAGAGAATATATACAGTACTGTATACATACATTAGAGAGAGAGATTTACTAGAAACTGGCCGAAAGAAGCTATCTAATGACGATTGCAGTTTTCTTTTTTTCATCATAAATGATGCGCTAGCACTGTATGGCATCATTCGATTGATTTGCAAACTTTGTGCAACGTTCAATATTTGGGTCCTGCTGCTCGATCTTTCTGTTTATAAATGGTACTGAGTTGTATGCCCGTGAAACGCTCACCACTCTCACGCGCATCAAGCTTCGTTATTATTGCCACTCGTTTCAAATGAAATGGCTTGCCTCTTCCTTGCAACTCCCTCAATAGAAGCCTTTAGCTTTTTACCAACCATATTCAATATTGGATGCATGAGATATTTAATGATACAAATGAAAAAGGTTCTTTGCACACTGGACATACATTCACGCACTTCCGCATTGCAACGAAGAAGAAGGTAGATGCTGGGTGAGCTGAGCTCTCACAGCGCCAGGCGTCGGTATTAGCGGCGGAAAGAAGTACTACTCCGAAAAAGGCGCGAAATACAAAATTGGACTTGCGAACATTTTTGGACTTATACGCAATTTGCAGACATGTTCGTATGTACCGTTGTTCGTAAGTTGAATGTTCGTAAGTAGGGGAGCGTCTGTATAGCCATATTTTACTCACCAAAAATCCTTTTTACCTGTACACAAAATCCATCCTCCTTTCTTTCCTCCTTCTTTTCTATCGCCATCGAAGCTAAAGCTGGAAGTCGAGCCTGTCCTGTCGTATTTCTGGCATAAGTTTTTATTAAATTTAGTGCTGAAAATGTTCGTTCCCGGTTGTGACAGGCTTGCTTGCTTCAGAGTTGTCCAACCTTTCTTAATGATGTCCAGCTTTTCTTGAAAAGTCCGTCTTGAAAATGGCTTTGACTGTATATCTACAAACAAATCAATTTCTTCTCCTCCTTCAGCCATTGCTAAATCAACACAACAATATATTTGCTTGTGCAGCTCGCTCCAGATACAGTTTGGTAGCTCTGGCTAGTCCACTCTATCACTAGCCAATCATAGTTGGTGAAAGCGATGACTTATCCTTACACCTGTGAGAAGGCCTTGGTGTCGCCAACTCGAAATCTGATTGGTTAAAGCAACAATTTTATCGACACTTGTTTTATGCAGAGCCTGCAGAACTGATTGTGAAGGCCTCAAGGAATCTGGAAGCAGCGCAACCAGGGGAAAAACAATGAAAGGAAGCTGACAGACAATTTGGAATTCAGTATTCATGGACAAAATATAATTGACATCAGTCTGTGATTCAGATATATTTTTAGGCCTTGCAGGCCCTGACCGTCCACCACTGCTATAAACTAACAAATAGGGGAAAAGTACAAAAAATAAAAGCAGGGCAGCCTGCTAGCACAAGTGGTTAGCGTGTCGGCCTAACAGCTCTGGGGTCCAGGGTTCGAATCCGGGTCGGTCCACCTTTGTGGAGTTTGCATGTTGCGTGGGGTTCCTCCGGGTACTCCGGTTTCCACATTCCAAAAACATCCATGGTAGGCTGATTGGACATTCTACATTGTCCCTAGGCATAGGTGTGAGTGTGCATTGTTGTCCGTCTCTTTGTGCCCAGTTGGCCACCGATTCAGGGTGTCCCCCGCCTCTGGCCCGGACTCAGCTGGGATAGGCTCCAGCTCCCCCCGCGAACTTGATGAGGATAAAACGGTTCAGAAAATTAGCTGAGATGAGAAAAATAAAAGCAATTAAAACCGACTAAGCTGGGCTCTTCCATTGTCTTCAATAGTTACATTAGCATCAATTAACATTCAGAAACAAATTATTAATGTTATGATCGCGCCGAGACGTTCAGAGTCCCAACCGACATGGATGTGGTGTTCCAAGGGCAATTTTTTAATAATAATTATCAATAACTTTCCGGGCGACCAAACGTCCGGCAACCAAAAGTCCGGCGACCAAACGTCCGGCGACCAAACGTCCGGTTACCAAACGTCCGGCGACCAAAAGTCCGGCGACCAGACGGCCGAGCACCGATCGAACCCAGGTTAAGAACCACTGCTCTAGGGCTTTAGTCAAATTTTCCCGATAATACCGTAGGCTTATGCAAGATGGCGGCGCGCACTGACGCTGCGGCTCTAAGCTCTCCAGTTCGGTGTCGTTCGTTATCTTACAGTCGCCAGGATTTACTCACTATCCGAAGGATATGCGATACATCCGATTTCTTAACACACTCTCCGGGATCTCCGTGGCTAGCCAGCCCACCAAAAGCACGTCGCAGGCGGCGACGGGATAGGAAACAGAAGCGAGGATGCCGGGGGGGGCTTGCTGCTAAGCTCAAACACCAACCACACCGACCTCCGCTTCCAAGTATCCTTTTGACCAACGCCCGATCCATCACCCACAAAATGGATGAGTTGGAACTTCGTATTGCTACCAACAGCTTTGTTAGAAACTGTAATATTATTATCATCTCCGAAACGTGGCTACACCCGCATATCCCTGACGCGGCGGTATCGCTAGCTAGCCGAACGCTTTTTCGCAACGACCGTTCTAAAGTATTAACAGGCAAAAGCAAGGGCGGTGGACTGTGCATGTATGTACATAATGAATGGTGTTGCGACAGTAAAATTATTGACACTCACTGTTCCCCGGATTTAGAGTTATTAGCAATTCGATGTAGGCCCTATTATCTTCCAAGAGAGCTTACCGTTGTCATAGCAACGGCTATCTATATACCTCCGAATGCTAACGTTAACACGGCGCTTAACCTCCTGCTAGCGGCTGTTAACAAACAACAGCTTGCTCACCCCGATGGAGTTTTTATTGTCGCTGGTGATTTCAACAAGGCGTGTTTAAAGACTGTTTTACCTAAGTTTATTCAATACGTATATTGTAATACTAGAGGAGACAAAACTCTTGACCATGTCTATTCTAACATCAAACATGCTTACAAAGCCACTTCCCTACCCCACCTAGCTGGATCAGATCACCTCTGCCTATCTCTCACCCCCGCTTACACTCCACTCCGGAGGCAAACAACGCCACAAATAAAGACAATAAAAACTTGGCCCGACAACGCACTCTCTCAGCTGCAGGACTGCTTTTCCCGCACCAACTGGGAACTTTTTGTACAAGACAACCTCCAGGACTACACGGACTCTGTTCTTTCTTACATAAAAAACTGCATCGACAACGTCACTATAGATAAACGAATACGGGTTTTTCCTAACCAAAAACCCTGGATGACCAATGAGACACAGGCACTCATCAAATGCCGTAATTCCGCCTTTAGATCAGGGGACAAGATAAAATATAGCGCTGCCAGAGCTGAGCTGAAAAGAGGCATTAAAAAGGCCAAGGCAGCATATACCAAAAAAATTGAGGAGCACTTCACAGAAAATAACCCAAAGAAGATGTGGCAAGGAATACGACATATAACCAACTACAACAACAATACTATGTCTGTTAATGCAGATGCCTCACTAGCGGAGAATTTGAACCGTTTCTTTGCCCGCTTTGAGACTGACAAATCAGGCCCGGTCTCAACACCCCCACCACCACCCTGCAGCAATACACTGACGTTCCGGGAACAGGAAGTGAGACTGGTAATGCGGTCTGTGAACACCAGGAAGGCTGCGGGCCCTGACGGAGTACCTGGGAAGGTGCTCAAAGCCTGTGCTGACCAGCTGGCTGGAGTCTTCACAAATATTTTCAATTGTTCCCTGCAACTATCCATCATTCCATCTTGTCTGAAATCTGCCACCATCATCCCTGTCCCCAAAAAGCCAACCATTGGCAGCATGAATGATTATAGGCCTGTTGCCCTCACGCCTGTGATCATGAAGTGCTTTGAAAAGTTGGTAGCCCGCCATATCAGGAATACAATCTCTCCCTCAATTGACCCTCACCAGTTTGCTTACAGGGCAAACAGGTCCACTGATGATGCTATTGCCATTGCTCTTCATACAGCACTGAGCCATCTGGAACACCCTGGGAACTACGTGAGGATGCTCTTCATTGACTACAGCTCAGCCTTCAATACCATAAAACCGGACATTCTGACTGACAAACTCTCCCACCTTGGACTATCCTCTTCAATCTGCTGCTGGATAAAGGACTTCTTGTCCAACCGCCCACAGACTGTTAGACTTGGTCCCCACCTCTCTTCCTCCATTACACTAAGCACTGGCTCCCCTCAAGGCTGTGTACTGAGTCCTCTTCTGTACTCCCTGTACACCTACGACTGTGCACCCACCCACCAGTCTAACGCCATCATCAAATTCGCTGACGACACCACTGTGGTCGGACTCATCTCAGGAGGGGATGAGTCGGCTTACAGAGATGAGGTCAACAATTTGTCTTCGTGGTGCTCGGTGAACAATCTCACACTGAACACCACGAAAACTAAAGAAATAATCTTGGACTTTCGCAAACACGGCACAGATCTGGCCCCACTCCTCATAAATGGAGTATGTGTAGACAGGGTCCAGTCCTTTAAATTCCTGGGGGTCCACGTCACGGACAAGCTCTCATGGTCTACAAACACCACGGCAGTGGTGAAGAAGGCTCAGACACGACTCCATTTCCTCAGGGTGCTCAGGAAGAACAACTTGGGCTCCAATCTTCTGAGAACCTTCTATAGAACCACTGTAGAGAGCATCCTGGCGTACGGCATCACAGTGTGGTACGCTGGAAGCACGGCGGCAGACAAAAAGGCCATGCAGAAAGTGATTAACACTGCCCAGAGGATTGTCGGCTGCTCTCTGCCCTCACTTGAAGACATTGCCAGCCCGCGTTACCTCAGCAGAGCCAAGCACATCATAGGGGACCCTTACCACCCTGGTCACAATCTGTTCCAGCTGCTGCCCTCTGGCAGACGCTATAGGTCCCACAAAGCTCGGACAAATAGGCTTAAGGACAGTTTTTTCCCCACATCCATCAGACATCTAAACTCGCGCTAACATACACACATTCCCTTCTGCGGCATATGAATAGATGTTTGGTTGGTGATCTGCCGCCTCCTAGCTGACTTGAAGGAAGGTAAGTGGCAGACAGTGTGCGGTAATCGAGAGGTAAGCGACCTGTATGTAATCGAGAGGTAAGCGACCTGTATTCACAACAGCGGAATGACAAATTACAAGTCCGTAACTTACACTTATTTAGGTCTTTTGCCGATTAAACGTAGCTTATGGAGAAGCACCATCAATTTCGTCACACGCAGTTTCTGCGTGTGATGACAAGTAGGCTTTTTTGTGTTGTGGTAATGACGACATGGCCTATGTCCGATTATTATTATTATTATTATTATTATTATTTCCTCGCATATAAGGCGTATTTGTAACTAAAAATAATGATGACTGAATCAAGGGTACGGTTTATATGCGCACAAAACTTGCTATACTCTTTTTCACCAGTAGATGTCGGCAAAGTAACATTTACTATGTGTTGGTTATTTTCTGTTTTGCAGTAAGAAAACAACCATTAATAGATGAATTAATTCCTTATAATATTGACCCTTAAAATGTGCTTTTGATTCATACAATATCTCAGAAATACCACATGATTTTTCTCAAGATTTTATCTTCAAAGTAACACATTTGTATTCCTTATTAAAACCATGAATGTGGAGGTTAAAATTGTGAATAAGGGGGCGCTTATACGCGAGAAATTGTAAAATTCAACGATTTTGAGGCAATTTTAAGGATGCGGCTTATATGCGAGTAAATACAGTAGGTCTAATTTATTCCTATATTATAATTTAGTGAGTTAGCAAATAAGTTGAATATCTTTTCACACTTCACAGAGGCTTGACCTCTTCTTTCATTATTTTTTCTGTCTAAACTTTGTGATTAGGGAACGTTTACCTGATCTGATTGAAATAATTATACCACTTTCTAAACATATGACTTTTTGGCATCCCCAAGTGTATTAAATTAGATTTATTGATTATCCATCTTTTAAATCATTTAGCAATCAATTCTTTACATTATCAACTCTACTATGAATTTTTAATGTAGCAATTTTATTTTGATATTTCATTTCATGACAGCAGACTATTACGTTTTTATTTTTTAGAAGGCAGTTTGGAATGTACACAAATATGGTGGCCAGACATATTGTAACATTCCTCCCCAGATCCTTTTCCAATATTTTCTTAACGTAGTCCTTCTAGCTTTTTAACTCAAATTTTGCATGACAAAAGCCATCAATCAATAATACTTAATGGTTATGAAATCAAAATGTTCACTTTCAATTATCTGTCTTCTATTTGCTCTCCTTTTTTGTATCATATGTATGTAATTAGAGATCAAAACATTCCAACAATGCTAATTTTAGGGGGAAAAAAATGATTACCGTTATGGTCCCATGTTGCAATTAGGGACCATGCACGGCCCGCACCATAGTTTTGAACGGAATCCGCCTTTCCTCGCCTGCCTGCTCGTCAGCGCAAATGGCCGGGCTCCCGCACGCACACACGCATACACACACACGCGCACGCACACATGCAACACGCATACACACGCACGCACGGGCACGCACGGGCACACGCGGGCACACAAACACACACGCACTCACTCGGAGCTCCCCTTGTCTCTTTCTCTCTTGCCGATATATTGAATTGAATTGAATGTCTAACTAACTCTACAATGTATTTTTCTTGTCGTTATCCGTTATCGTTATGTGCTTGCTACTGTCTTAAAAGCAATTTCCCGAATACGGGATGAAATAAAAGTATAATAAACAAAAATCACACCAATCTTACTTATTCCATCACTATAGTTTGTGAAAGTCTAAATTCCTAATCAGTCAAAATTAAGAATACTAGCTGGTTTCTATTATGATCATTGCTTTCTTGTTAAGATCGAGAACAATATTTGATTTTTTTCTTTTCTGCAATTACACAAATTAACTAAACATACTAAAAATTGTAAAAATATGCAAGGCAAACCGGGCTGCTTGTGTGAGCACAGGATCTAGCACGGGTGTTTTTTAATAAACAATTGTTCCCGTGTTCTACTGTTGTGATGGATGCTTCAAAGCTTAACATAGTGACATTGTCATAAAAACTGATCCTGATTCCTGTGTACAAACATCCTGCTTTGTTCAGAGGGGCAGTATCATAAAACTTTTATTAAAACTGAGGTCGAAGCCTTGCCAACACTTTGGAATGCAGAAGATTGTGCTGCCATCTTGGCGTGCTTCAATTGTTTACGCCTTTCCCAACTTGATACAAAATGAGAACTCCTCTTTTTTGGCATAATTGGTGAAAAGTGACTGTGCAAACGTATATAAAGTATGCAAAAAAGGAATGTACAATATATACAGAAGCAGGAGTATGCCTTTTAGGAATTAGAATGGAAAAGTGATGGTCAATGTCAAAAGAAAGGCTGACAAATTTTACCGATTTAAGCAATGTTTGGGTGTTATTTTTGTTAAAACATTGTAAACCAAAGTGAAAATCTGACGAAAATAAATGCAGTGCTGTTGCGTAGTTCATGCAACTAACTTCAAGCGGAAATGACTAAGCGGAAGCACTCGAGTGTGCACTGGAGAAAGTATGGATTTTTGGAATCGTCACAGAGTGTGATGTTTAAAACCACCACAAGAGAAAGAAGAAGAAATTCAATCACTCCTCTATTAGGATTCGACAGCCGTTTCTGGCCACCATGTCAACTCTCTACGATACAGGGTTTAGAAAAAAGTAGCGTGAGAATGTTAACCAAAATCATCCACCCGTCTATAAATCACACTTTATCTATTCTTACTCCCCCAAACACTTTTATTTCCCTGTCGTGGCGGAGGGACTCGGCGAGACGCGATATTGATGGACGTGCTGACCCGGTGTAGTTGTGGTGTGGGAAGTCATTTGCGGGCGTCTCGCTGGCGGAAAATGTTCCAAAAATGACGTGGAGAGGCGTCCTGCATTACGACCAATCAGCCACCCGTTTAGGGCACATCATGTAAAAACAATGATTCATACATAAACACTGCTTTCAGAGTTTACACACAAAAGGCTCCGGGGAGTGGAGGATCTTTGTGTTTTTTTTCAGATGTATATGTGACATACTAGAGTGTTTGATCTATTAGTGTGACATACTAGAGTGTTTGATCTATTAGTGTGACATACTAGAGTGTTTGATTTATTAATGATTGAATGTTGAGAATGCACAACAAGTTTGGATTGAATGGGTGTATTGGTGTTCGACTGTTGATCCTTGGATCCACATGGCAAGTGTGGGGCATGTTAAAGAAGATCGGTATTCGATTATTGATGTCTTAGCAAATAGCTTGAGGCACGGGAGGTGTGTTGAATCATGACAGTAAAAGTTGGATTGAAGTCACAACAACATCTCACTGTTCTGATTATTTCCCCCTGTGTGTCAAGATCGAATGCAGGGTGTAACATATACGTCTTGATTACGTAACTTCACACAAAACTGAATTCTAATTTTGTTTTAATCTTTTTTGCCTTAGTTCTACGGGTTGACCCCACCCGGACGTTCCGCCGGAGTCTTCAAAACGAACGCATTAAGAGTTGTTTGGAACTTGCCGCTTCCCCGTGTCTGATTAACGAGTGTATTCCAGATCTTTTCTTTGCAAAACTCTGCCGATCCATTGTTGTTTACCTTGTATGTAAATGTGACCAACGTGGGGAAAAAAGGGGTGGGGAAATGCAAAGTCCGCCAGTGCTCGTAGATATATTTTATACATGAAAGAGATGCAAAAAAGACAGTGCCATGGCCACCTGGCTTGGTCGCATTTCGAAATTTTGATCGTATCTCGGGCAAATTATTCGATCAAAATTTTCGTCGTACCACGAGCATGTCATACCACGAGGATGTTGTACCAGGAGGTACCACTGTAGATGGCGAATTAGAACAAATGAAAATGTTTTTCCAATCCAAATTCCTGTTTTGGCTGTTTTTTCAGAGGGTTGGAACGAATTAATTTGTTTTTAGTTCATTTCTATGGGAAACGTTCATTTGAGTTACGAGAATATCGACATACAAGCTCAGTTCTGGAACACATTAAGCTCGTATCTCGAGGTACCACTGTACTGTTGAATTCTATCGTAGGCACTACGTATTTATTACTCATTTATACAAAATTAGCATTGCTTTAGAGTAGACAATCTTGCAAAATGGAAAAATTTGGTGGTTTCTTTATTGGGTTCTTTTGCTACTTTTTATTCTTCTTGTTTTTACTTCTTAGTTGCTGTATTGTTGCATGTGTGAAAGCTATCATTAGGAGATTTATTTTTAGTATTAATAACGCAAATGTTTCTGATACTCAATCATTTGTTGTGTATGATTTTCTCATTCAGTTTTCTTCTACCAGCTCTCCTTCACATGATCGTTTTGATGCTGTTCTAATGGAAGATTGTGAAATGCTGTCTGTGACCTATGGTTAATTTGCTTTGAATGTGGACTTTTGTTGCTTATGGACCAAGACTGAAATCGTGGACTGCTGAAGGAAGAGGAGGAGGAATTACGAAAAGAAGAACTTTAAGTTGCGGACCATCTGGTCGAAGAGGATTATATTTTTTATATTTTCTTTCTAGTTTTTTGATACCATGATGAAGTAGTGTGTAAAGTATGTTTTTTTTCTTCCGTGTACGTCAAAATTGAGAACGTTTTTTTAAAACGAGATTGAAGGTTTTGATGTGTTAATTTTTATTTGATTAAGTTTTGTGCAGTTTCCTCTGTGCAAACAGGGGAGGTGGTCTGTTATGAATTATTTGCTATAAAAAATAACTTAAAGGTATGTGTACCAAAGTGATAGCCACTAATTTGATCATTGTGTCTCACAACAATGTGTAGAAAAACAGCAGGTAACTCTGGGTGTTTGTTGTAAAAACAATTTAGCTGTGTTCTGGCAGTTGTGAAGCTTTTACTAATTTGAACATTCCTGGCCTGTCCATACATCCTCAACAAATGTTTAGGTTAACGCCCACATTGGGTGGAGGCAATGAAGGCTTTTTAAGAAATGGAGCCAGAACGAGAATATCGCCTTTTCTCGAGCCAATAAAGAAAACTGGTCATGGAAGCTTCAATAATGTCTTGTCTATATTTTTGTTAACACTTGTTTCACCAGAACTTTCAGAACAAAGAAAAGAACATCCCACAATTTGAACCCAGGACCCCAGAGCTGAGAGGCTGACGTGCTCACCACTCACGCCGCCGGGCCGCCTACAAGCGAGAAATGATATATTTTGAATACATCAAAATTTTTCACTCGGACCTTTTTTCGTCAAAATTCGATGTCCGCGGACCCGAAACACTTCCGGTTTGAGTGATGTAAAAAAAGGTAATGTAACGATTTTACTCTTATAATTTGATTACCTTGTCTTCGAATATGACTTAAATCTCTTAATATAACGCGAAAAACACTTCTGTGCCCACACAGATTTTACGTTGACAAAAGTTGAAGCCCGTGAAACCAAACAACTTCCGGTTTACGTTACATAAAAGTAAGCAAGAAAATGACTTAAATCTCATAATATTACAATTTGAATCTTGCTATACTACAAAATATGACTTCGTGTTATTCCTTTTTCGATTTCAATCTCGTAATATTACGATTTTTCTCTCTTGATTTTAACACGGCATGACTTCTTAGCAGATCATTTCCTGCCGCACACTTGACTATGTCTTACGCACCGCAATGTGCCTCCGCCCGCTCAGTGGTTCGGAAATACCGCTCTGTTTCTGTCCTAACATGGCCGACATTTGAGAATATCCGTTGGCACAACGCGCTTAAAGGTGTCCGATCAGATAGCCCTGAAAGCACGGTAGTACATACATGTTGATATGTTGACCTTCAACGCAAATCACCAGCATTTCTACTGATTGACTACTCCGGGTCTCTTTTTACATTCTATGGAATCAACGTGCTCTTATTATGTTCTGAATTTTCATACTTTTATTTTGAATGTCGGGATTTCCCTGGTTTGGTGGTGCATTACCGTAATTCAGACTAGGAAAAACAATTTGAGGCGGTTGGTTTAACTTCTTTTTTGATTGAAGATCTGGCCTGACACCAGTTTGTCGCTGTCGTACAAGGCTCACTTACGAGGTTTTCCAATATGAGAATTAAAGTGGGATTAATTTTACGGGGATTAGTTGTAATTGTTTCATTTTTTGTATTAGCGGTTTTGTGGTCTTCATTAGCCAAAGTGAGCTCCGGGAATCGCCCTGCACCTCAGGTGAGTAAATGAATTGAACTAAAATACCTTTTCACTGGAATGACACACCTCAATCATTTGGCAGTCATATGAATGCAGGTTGAAATAGTCGACTTGCAATTCGATGGATTTTGGTTTTCACGTCAGAAAATGTCGCTTTAGTTTCGAGTACAAAGGACTTAAATCCTAATTGATCGATTATAGTTATCAATTTGAAAACCGTAATGTATTTGGTTTCATTTTACCTACGCTACTGACAGGCTGAAAGTTTGCACAACTTTTGCATTTATGCGTGACAGATGTTCTTATTTTTGTTTTGAAATATTTTGTGACAAAATATAGACAAGACATTATCAGAGCCGCCAACCTCCTTCAACCCCATTTCAGTACAGTAATACCTTGACATACGAGTGCCCCGCACGAGTGCACTCGTGTTACCAAATTCTTCCGGTTTACAGTGCAGTTGAATCAAGAAACCGTACCGATGGTGTGGATTTTGAGACATTTAAATCGGAAATTTGGTACTTTTCCAAAATGGTTGCTTAAACAAAAATTTGAGAGAGATTTTTTTGGGATTTCCGGGGTTTAGTGAGGTTGTCCGGAGTCCCGGAAGTTGCGTTGTGCTTCTGGGTAAACCCGGAAAATTCCGGGGTAGTTGCCAGCGCTGCATTATTGAAGCTTCCATGGTCAATTCTCTTTATTATCAAGGGAAGAGACAACGTCTTGTAGATCTGAATCCAGTTTTTAAAGCTATCTCTCCCCAAAATGGGTGTTAATTTGAATGTTTGCGGGTGGGTTTCAGTTACAAAGGAACATGGCGTGTTTGAAATAAAATACTATTGGGTTTTAACTTAGACATCTTTGGACTATAACAACAGGATATTTGGACACAGGCAATGTTCCCTCTAATTTTTCGTTTGTCTGGGCAGAAAGACAACCTCCCTGAGCACACTGAGTACCAGTGTGAGCAACATCATCATTGCTCGCTATGGGCACACACCAGTATCACACCTGCCATAAGCAGGTGCATGTCTACTACACATAAATGATTTAGTAATAATAAAATGTAATATTAATATCTATGAATGGGCGGCCCGGCGGATGAGTGGTTCGCGCATCGGCCTCACAGCTCTGGGGTCCTGGGTTCAAATCCAGGTCGGTCCACCTGTGTTGAATTTGCATATTCTCCCTGGGCCTGCGTGGGTTTTCTCTGAGTACTCCGTTTTCCTCCCACATCCCAAAAAGATGCATTGTAGGCTGATTGGACACTCTTAAATTGCCCCTAGGTATGGGTCTGAGTGTGCATGGCTGTCCGTCTCCTTGTGCCCTGCGATCGGCTAGCCACCGATACAGGGTGTCCCCCACCCCTGGCCCAAAGCCAGCAGGGATAGGCTCCAGCACCCCACGTGAGTGATAAAGAGGATAAAGCGGTTCAGAAAATTAATGAAAAAATATCTATGAATAAAACATCTTCATAAATGCCATTAGAATATGCACAAACCCGACTTACATTTTACCTTATTTTACACATCTGTCCTTCTCACTTCTCATTCTCGTTCCAATGACTTTTCTGCTGAACGTGTCACTTGAGATAGTCAAGTTTACATTTATATGCAATATTTTTCCATGATATTGCTTTGATTTATTTAATAAGGGATAGCACATATTAATGAACATTTATATTCATGTTAATGAACATATATATGTAAGATTGTAGCCGAGGGCTAATTTCCATTTACTATAGTCCATTGTGTAGGTTGAAGACAATCGATCACACGTACTAGACGCACGCACGCACGCACAGAACCACACACAGCAGATTTAGACAGTTCTCACCTGATTTCATCGCTTGTTCTTCTATTTGCACAGTAAAGTAAAAATGAATTTATTTAGAAATATTAAAATGTAATTAAAAAAAAGATAGAAGGCCTGTAAAACACGAAAAACAAGTGGACAGAGCTACAGCTACTGCCACTGGCTGCCGCGTGAACGGCGGCATCATGGGGAAAAATTATTTTATTTTGTGCGCTCCATATGATTTGCTTTGCGTGGAGAAGACGATAGTAGTGCGCAATTGCGCACACGTGCAGCTTAGAGGGAACATTGGACACAGCTCCGGAAAAGTTTTACGATGTTTGTTTCTCTGTGAACAGCTTTTACAATTGCCAGAAGACAGCTCAATTGTTTTTACTGCAAACACCAGAGTCATATACTGTAGTCACACATTGCTGTGAAGAATCTGCACAACCCCCAATGATCAGATAGAGGCAGACACTTTGATTTGGTGAGTTTAGGGTGAGCAAATTTGAATATGGCTCAAACCTTTAAGTTCATTTTTATAACCAATAATTCATAACAATGGCCATATAGTAAAGTCATATTTTCAATGACTAACTTAACACTTTTTAGAAATCAATTACTTATTTGAATTGAATAGACATTTTCAGAATTAAACTTTTTCAAAGCATTACACAAAATACAATGGAAAAACATTTTTCTTCTTCTTGTTAGACAACTTTTTATTTGTTTGTAATCAATTTATGCTACTTCATCAATGCAGAGGAACCAGTGTATATCGGGTCTCCCAAGTATTCCCACAAAGGGATTTTGTTTCAATCAAATAAGAAGATGCAATTTTACCAATATGTTGCTGCTTGTTTCAGCATAAACTATAATCTTTAATATGACTTTGTTGGATCAGTTGGAATAAAAAAAGAGAACCCACAGCTGCCCTTGAGAACCACTTTGGAACAAATAGAGGCCTTGTAGAGCCGAAGGATCTTCGACACATTCCAGCAGTCCAAGAGGATTCGACCTTCCTGTTGTTTGGTCTAACTAAGGAGCAAATCATTTACATGGTTGCAAGCAGATGTACTATAATACATTTCTAATGTTAATAAGCTAAGTAAAGCAAAGCGTTCTTCATTGCGAGCAAATATATAATATAACCCTAACATTCTAAGTAAAGCAAAGTGGTCTTCATAGGAAGCAAATATATAATAATGTAAGACTAATAAGCTAAGCAAAGCGTTCTTCATTGCGAGCACATCTATAATAATGTAAGACTAATAACCCTAACACAGTGAAAGGTTGAAAATGTCCGTCAAGACTGGTGCTATAGTTGGTCAGCACAGGCCTTACGTACTTTGGCTGGTACTCCATCCGGTCCTGTGGCCTTCCTGGGGTTGACTGCACAGAGCACGCCTCACATCCACTACCTCCACAATGAGTGGGGTGAAGCTTCTTCCCGAGTTTGGTGTGGGATGTACTGGAGTTTGAGGTGGTTTGACTGGGTGGTGGGCTAGGGACTCAAAGCGGTCTTGTTTATTGTTTAGGTCCTCTGCTAGTGCCGCATCTGAGTCCGCAGGAGTCACAGCTCGGCCCTTGTAGTTGGTGAGAGTCCGTATGCTCTACTACTTCGTTCGGGGGTCATCAAGTTCCCCTTCTATGTAGTCTTCTTTGGCAGCCTTAACGCCTCTCTTCAGGTTGGCGTGAGCTGTGCTGTAGAGTGCCCTGTTGCTGGCTCTGAAGCGGGGGCCCAGAAAATATTATTTTTTGTGTCAGAAATATATTTGTCTCAAAAAATGTATATATTTCAATTTAGGCCACAGAAAATAAATATATTTAAATTTTCCCCGTAGAAATTTATAAATGAAAATTATTGCAATATATTTCTAAATCCAGTTTTTAATATTTCGCAAATTTACAAAAGAAAATCTGTGTAACTCGCCAAGCTTCAAGGATATTTATCACATTTGGCTGCCTTTATAATTGAGTTCTGAAATTGAGGGGGCGCACCGTCTAGAACCTGCTCCGTGGCTCAAAATTCCTCTGTACGCCATTGTAAGCAATTAATCAAAATATATTTCAATAATTGGGCGAAAATTATATTGGCGCTTAGCATGAGAAAATTGTTATTATTGTTACTGGGAAAATAGATTTAAACCCCAAAAATTACATTTTAATGACCCCTGGGACTACAATCCCGAAGTTTTTATCCGAAATCAAGAAGAAAATTGCGTTGCAGTTGTAGATTTATATGAAAAAATAGAAAACTATGGGCAACCTTTCGAAGGATGATACGATCTGAGAGACAAACTCGCGATCCCAAAATGGAGTCTCACCAGCGCTTCGTTCTTCTTGGACATGTTGAGTCAATGTTGAGTACGGAATAACGTTCCCAATTAGCATGTGGTCAAGTGGAGAACTGCATGAGCCAATCAACCAGCTCTAAGTGTCCCAACCAATAATTAGCCGCATTGTGATCACGCTGATTACGCATGCACGTGCAATACAAGCGTGTGCGCACGTGCGTGCGCTGTGCACAGCGCACATAGCATTTGACTTTGAATGCATAGAGAAATGCAAGCAATGTGCGTGCAGGCGTGTTTTTTGCATGCATGCATTTGCAAATTTCTTGGACACTACGGAAAATGGCCGAGGAACATTATTGCAAATAATTTTGGTTCGGCGACCAATAATTGATCATTTTTCAGCGTAAACATAAATATATTTACATTGTGAAAGCCCAATTGAAAATATATTTTTGGCAATATACTGCAATAATTTTCTACCAATTATTTATTGCCGACCCCTGAATTCTGAACACTGCATCTTGGGACCGGAGGAGTGATCGGTATCCGGTTTGGGTACACCTGGATGGTCTTCTCCACAGTGACTGTAGCCATGCAGTAATCAGCATTAAGTAGGTTAAAAATATGTTTTAATATGTTATGCAATACAGTCGTACCTCGTCATACGACATGCTCGTGGTACGACGAAAATTTCGATCGAATAATTTGCTCGCGATACAATTCAAATTTTGAGATGCGACCAAGCAAGGTGCCATGACATGAGAGGCTGTTTATCATTGTAGCGCAGTGTCTTTTTTTGCCGCATCTCTTTTGTGTATAACAATATCTATGAGCACCGAACAAATTATTGAGACGAGTTTCGACCAGGAAACGCACCACGCATGCGCGGGAAAAAAGAGGGCTTTCTGGGTAATGAAGTATACTCGTGCACACAGCCGATAGGCAATGGCACTCTTTCTCAGAATAAAACGTCATTACCCACAATCAATACGTGGGTAAGCTCAGCGGTTGCATTTCCTGTTATTATTATCTAATACGAGGAATATTATATTATTTCTCGTTCGCTGCTCATAAGAACATCAGCGGCACTCGCTCGCAATTCCCTCTTTGTAATATTTCTGGTCGCAACTCTCTCTCATAGGCGCCGTTCAAAGCGGTTGCGACCAGAGATATTACAAAGGGGGAGTTGCGAGCCACTGATGTTCTTATGAGCAGTGGAGCAATCGCTAATATTACAAGACTAATACTTCTCGTTGGCAAGTGGTCGTGCGTTATCCTATTGTGTGGACATTTGTGTGCATCATTTTCGGAATATTTTGAAGGGAATACGTAGTACAACAGCAAACAGCCCATCGATAGCGAACATGAGGGTGGAGGCGTGGCAAACAACTAACCCGAAGAGAACAAAGGTAAAAAAAAAGGTTAAAACAAAATTAGAATTCAGTTTTGTGTAACGTTACATTAAACGTATGTTTGAGTGTCTGTATATATTAATCCAAGTTAATTTAAATGTGTTTGTTCCGTTTACGAGTGCGTTGTCGTGGAAACAAAACCGGATTAATTTGTTTTCAATTCATTTCAATGGGAAACGTCCGCTCGAGTTACGAAAAGCTCGTCATACGATCTCAGTCTCGGAACGGATTACGATCGTATGTCGAGGTACCACTGTATAGTGATATCTCTACTTATCAAATTAATTATTTCCAGAACTTCAATTGGATTTTTCGTAGAGCAGTACTTTATATGTAAATTCTCTTATTCTTTCCACGGTCCTGAAAAAACAACAACAACAAAAACAACCAACCCTTTAAAATTGGTCAAAGTGTCCCAATTTTTAATTAGCCATTAAATTGAATAATAAGCATGCAAAAATTATTCGTGTTAAAGCACAGGTGCACAAATGTCAGGAAGTTAATGTTAGGCAAGAGAGACAGCGAGCACAAGAGCAAATAAACACACATCCAATCAACTTAAAATTAAGAATTCAAAATAACCTAACATTAAATGTAATCTTTTTCATTAACGTTTTATGATTTCTTACGACTTTTAATAATGTTTCTCAAATGCACAAAATAAATGTCATGAAACTGGGCGATCGCATGATTTGCGAACACTTTTTCAGGATGGGCTTTTTCCACCAACTCGAAAATTTGTGAAAGTTGGCATTTTCAAGAATCGGCAAACACTTGAGGGGGTGGTTATTCTTTTTTAACAACGTCTTTACAGCAGGGCCAAACCTCCTCCACTGCAAGGATCAACAAGAGCTGGCTCTAGAGGTGACTGTAGTTCCCTTCAGAATGAGTGTATTTAGCCAAAGCACCCTCTCTGTTCGTGCCTCACAGTCTCAGTCGTTTATCTTCGCCTTGCACAAGGGACTGAAGATGGAAATTAGCTTTCGGCTATAATCTTGCATATCTACATGTATGTGTTCACTAACATCAATATGTATGTGTTCATTAACATGAATATGTATATGTTTATTAATATGTACTGTCCCTTTATTAAATAAATCAAACTCAAACTTAACTAAAAATTATCGAGTGACACAGGCCTTGGCATTGGCCTTCCAAATGATGTTAAGCTTCTCCTTTAGGACTTTGTTAGCTTGTCAGGGTTGGGGTTTTTCCGAGTGGTACACTAGCAGGGGCTTAATCTTGCAATCTCCAATGGCATTACTGCAGAGAGCAAGAGTAAGTTGGTCCTTCATGGGCTTGTGTCCCGGGATTTTCTTCTCCTCACCTGTGATGAACGCAAGCCCAGTCTCGTTGCAATTCAAAACTTGCTGTGAAACGTACTTATCTTCCAAAAATTGTTAGAATTTTATAAATTCTCTATTTTATAAATTCTTCTACGGCCTCATTGTCTGCACTCGATGCCATACAATGCCGCACGACAGAGTGGATCCCAGTCGTTTTCTTACATTTTCGAACCTGCCATGCGAAACTTAGTCAGTGTTTTGAAAAACCCTCTATCACAAGATCACTAAATATTCCCACTGCTTTTGCAGAAATGGTAGAATTTTGTTTACATTCATTCACGAATAGACTGAAGCTGTGACCTCTGAAGCAAAGTGGCGAGGGATGACAGTAAGTATAGTATACCGTATTTTCACACCTATAAAACGCGTGTATTGGGGCGCAGTCTCATTTGCAGGTATATTTTCTGTTTTTTGTCAATAGATTGGGCGCTTGCATATTTTATGCTAGCCGTGAGCGTATGTTATGCTATCCGCTAGCGTATGTTATGCTAGCTGCTAGCGTATGTTAGGCTTGGCACTAGTGTGTTTTTTTTAAAGACAGGAACGCACAAATCTAAGTTTGATAATGCTTTATTGAGGTTAAAGGTACTCTCTGATATAAAGAGTTCGGCATTTAACATGGTAGGCTCCACTGTCAGTCACAGTTGTGTATTCTGGGAACTTGATTCCAGCTTTGGCGAAAGCTCGTACAGTGCTGGCCGACACTAGAGCCCAGTCATCCACAATCCATTGTAACTCGCGACATGCATCACTCCC